>NW_026652287.1:70165495-70372870 GCF_009828535.3 Hylobates moloch
TAATATATATTATATAACAGCATTTATATATAATATATAATATATTGTATATATAATTATATATTTAATTTAATTATATAATTATGTAAATTATAAATTATAGTATCTTAATAGCAGTATGAAAACAGATTAATACAATAGCCATATGTAGAAGAATAAATCTGGATCCATATTTCTCAGCATATACAAAAATTAAAAGTTCTTGTCCTTGACTTGGAAAACTCTGGATATAAATCTGACCTCTGTCACTTAACTATCTATATGATCTTGAGTAAGTTACTTAACCTCTATGAATCAGGATACCTACGTCATAGGGCTACTGTGAGAATTAAATAATGTAATGTATGTAAGGGATTGAGTATAGCGAGCACTCAGTAACTACAAACAAAAATAGTAGTAAGAGGGGAAAGGTAAATAGAAGCTTGCTAAGAATGGAGGGAGGAAAGTTTGAATGCAAACATACTAAGGCAAGAGCACATGGTATCTTCAGGAAACAACAAGAAAAACCTAAGACCTGAGCAGAGATTTAATGGGGAAGAATAGTGGAGAGGAAGTTGGTAGGCTGATACAAAGGATATCATACTAAAGGTTTAGATTTTTTTTTTTGAGATGAAGTCTTGCTGTGTCACTCAGGCCGGAGTGCAGTAGCATGATCTCAGCTCGCTGCCAACTCTGCCACCCAGTTCAAGCAATTCTCTTGTCTCAGCCTCCTGAGTAGCTGGGCCTATAGGTACATACCACCACGCCCAGCTAATTTTTGTATTTTTAGTAGAGGCAGGGTTTCACCATATTGGTCAGGCTGGTCTCGAACTCCTGACCTCAGGTATTCACCCACCTCAGCCTTCCAAAGTGCTGGGATTACAGGTGTAAGCCACTGCAGCCGGCCAAGGTTTAGATTTTATTCCATAGTTTATGGGCAGTCTGAAAAATTATGAATGCAAAGGAATACTCTAATGGTAATATAGACAATTTATTTTGTTTTATTTTCTCAGGGATATATTAATAATATTTTCCTTTACATGGTTACTTTAAAAGATTTGCTGCTTCCCTAAGAGTGATTTTTATCATTCCTTGGAAGCTAACATATTTTCTGTGGATACATCTGTTTGTTAATAGAGGCAATGAAAAAATTGGACTTGAGATTTTTACATGAAACCTTAAAAAATATTTATTCCCTGTATAAAATTATATCTGTTTTCATGTGCAGCCAAGGTCATATGGTATGGATTCAGTGGCAATTGTGAGCCCTTATATTTATAGCACAAGTAATAGGATAACAAGGACAGAAGTAAGAAGTAATAGCCTAAATGGATAACCTATAAAGATTACATTTTTGGACACAGCTTTACCTTGGCCATATTTCTGTTCCATAATGGGTTAAATACAAATTTACAAAATAACTATGGTATAACAGATTGGAGTGACTGGTGACACAGTCAGTCTAACTCCATGCTCTACAATCAGTCATGAAAATAACTAGTATGGACACACAGGCCATGCTTCAATTCTCTGGCTGCCAACCAACATAGCCATGGCATATGGGCAATTGTGGCATTCAAGCCTATATAATTTAATTGTCTTGATTACATATAATAGTAAACAAAAAATAATCATGCTAAATAACAATACCCTAAACTAATCAGGGCACATCTCTGAAAATCACTTCACTAAACTGCTGTACAGACTATTCCCTATCTTAAAAATTATAAGACATCCCAAATTATCATGCAGTATTCATCATCAAACCGCTATTTGATAATTGTTATTACATCAAAGACCAGAGACAAAGATCAAAGAATAAGAACTATAGTTGTCTCAGCCTACATATTGAAGCCCATCCCAATTCTCACTAACTTTCCACGTTGCCTGTACACCACAGTGATAAATGTCTCAGGCATCTAGATATGGATTTTAACTCTGGAGGAAAGCAAAAGTTTTCCTGTGGACCCCATTTATTTTGTAATAAATGTTGTGTTATTTGTAGGTCTTAGTGGTCCTAATTTCTATAAAGTTCTATAGGAAATAAAAGGATAAAAAGAGACTTTAAAGAGACCTTGATCTCAACTCCTAGATCTTTCTGGCAATCATTCACTCTGGGTTCTGCCATCACAACGGACCTTATCTAAGAGTCCAGCTAGTCTGATCAAATAGCTCTTCTTTAAAGGTTTGATACATTTGCACATGTAATTCCTTCCTTACCACAATCCTCACTCTTCAGCACAGATATTTACTTGGCAAAGGCCCTGTTATTGATCAAGAACCAGTTCAAGTGTCTCCTTGTCTATTCTCTAAGAGACAATTTAAAACCCTCATAGGGGACCTCTACTTTTGCACTTATCACACCATGTCATAATAATTTGCTTAAAATATTTTTCTAATTTATCAGGCTATAAACATTTATTTTTATAATCTCAACTCCCATTAAAATGTCTGTTGCAAGGTGGGTGCTTAATAAATATTTTTCTGTTTATTTATGCTATGTCTTCTTTCAAAAAAATTGAGTATGGAATACATAGATGCATTTAGTGGAATGAGATTTTTTCTAAAAAAGGAAAGCAAAGAAAAAATGTGTAACAGATTGACTGACTAAAGATCTAAAAAAAATAATTTATGTTCAGGAATTTAGGAGTGGTATGTTTTTCCCAATTTCAGAATCAATAGGGGAGAAAATAAGAATTAAAAAAAAAACCTTCCTTAAAACTTTAAGCCTGCACACCTTATGTGAAATATAAAAAGGTTACTTAAACTTTAAATCACTGGAAGAAATAAAGTAAATTCTTTTGATTATTGTAAATGTTTGTTCTGTGCTTAAGTCACCAGTCTCCATTTTTGCCATTCACATCTAAGCTTCAACATTTTAATTAAACGGCTAAGCAGTTGAATCATATGTCTAACAACATCAAAAACTATCTTCTACACCTATTAACAAATTCAATACAAAGGCAGCCCTGCTCAGAATAGGAAAGTAGGCAGTTTGTTGTGGTGTTTGCCTCTCTTCCATATTAGGGACTCTTCCAGGGCATATGTTAAACACAAATAATTTTCTAAGAGACAACTTAAAACAAGAGAACAGCAATTAAAAGCAAATAACTAAGAAGGAAATGAAGAAAAAAAGGTAACATAACTATATCAGAAAAACCAGTCTGAGAGAGGCTACCACAATTGGAAACAGAACTAAGCACGAAGCTTCTTGGCAAAAAAAGAAAAAACATAGGCAGAGTGGGGCGAGTGAATCATATAAGATAATTAAAGAAAGTACAAGATCATCAAAATAAACACTTTCAGAGTTCTGAAAATTATTTACCTTTTTGTAATATTGATGATATTTTCCATAGAAGTGATAAAACCTTCAGAGATGTTCTTCCTTTGGCAATTTCTTATATCAGTTTAATTCCTCATTTCAGTTTCACACACCCTCTGTACTCTCTCAACAATCTATATCTTTTTATACACCATTTCCTCTGTATAATGCTTTTCCTTGTTCACCTTTGCCTGGATTGCTCCTCACTGATCCTAAGGTGTCAGTCGCTGTAGGAAACCTTTTGTCATTCATCTCCCTCCCTGGTTGTTCACAGGGGTGTTGAGGTCTCTCTCTCTCTCTCTCACACACACACACGCACACACATGAAAGGGCACACATGCGTATACACACGCACACACACACACACACACACACACACACAGAGGCATAGGCTAAGTACCCCTTATCATGCTATCATAGCATCTTGGGCATACAGCTAACCTAACATTTGCAGATGCTATGCAAAAAAAGTAGTTTATGGGCTGGTCGTGGTGGCTCACGCCTGTATTTCAGCACTTTGGGAGGCCGAGGCTGGGGAATCACTTGAGGTCAGGAGTTTGAGATCAGCCTGGCCAACATGGTGAAACACCGTGTCTACTAAAAATACAAAAATTAGCCAGGTGTGATGGCACGTGCCTGTAATTCCAGCTACAAGGGAGGCTGAGGCAGGAGAATTGGTTGAACCTGGAAGGAGGAGGTTGCAGTGAGCCAAGGTTGTGCCTCTGCACCCAAGCCTGGGTGACGGAGTGAGATTCTGTCAAAAAAAAAAAAAAAAGGAAGAAAAGAAAAGAAGTTTACGAATGAACAGGGGAAAGTTGACTGTTGCTTGTGGCACTTAGTCCTTGTCATGCTCTTCCTAGTAGCCCTTAGTTTCTTAATCTTTACAATCAATGATTGGGCTTGGGGTCTTTAAAGATCCCTTCCAATTTAATTATTATATGATGATGTTTATTGTTTTGTTTAAAGAATTTAAGATGACTGAAGTAGCAGTAAGGAAACTAGCAGAAATAATAACAGGGAGACAAAAGCAGGCACAAAAAAAGCACCAACCATGACCTATGTCATCTATGGCCAGAAGAGTCAAACAAACAAAAAACCCTCGGCCTATTAGGAAGATTTTGTCATATTCCAGGATTAAGTGAAATCATTATACAAAGTGCCTAGCACAGTGCTTGCTAGTTCTGTGTACCTTTCTTATTCCCTGCATGGTAGGATTGACTAAAAGATAAAGAAGTGGTCTAGGGATCATGTAAAAGGCATAAAAATTTCCCTACTAAGCAGGAACAAAGATATTAGGAAAAGTAAAGATTAAAAACACAAAATTATTATTAATAATATTTGTACAGCACTCTTCAATCTAAGTACTTTAATATAAATTAATGCCTTTTTGTTTTACTCATTAACTATAGGTATCTTTTAATTATTATTTCTTTAATTGTAATATTTTCTAAAGCATATTCTATTGACTTGTCAAAAGATAAACCAATAGATCATAGTTTATACTAATAATTTCTATTAATATTATAGCATTGGGAATTAATATGCTATGCTATGCAACTTTCAGCATGAGGGTTAGGATAGGAAGTCACAGGAAACAGCAAAATGTTATTTGTTTGTACTTTGCTGAAAACATAAAAATAGTTCAACTCTTTTGGAGCTTTAATTTAACCTAATTGTTATCTAATTTTATAGTAGCAAAGTTTCTCATTTAGCTGATATCTTCTTTTACCAAAATGAGCATTCAGATGAAAAAGCTTACACTATCTTTTCAGCTTGGGTTTTTTGCTTTGTTTTATATTTAATATTTATATTAAATAAATATTTGCAGCAGGAATAAATTTTTTAAGTACATGAAAATAGCACAAATAACTTAAATCCCATATCAAGTCCATTCCAGTTGATAGAAGCAGATGGTGAAAATGGGAAATTTGAGGTCTTAAAATACAGTTTTAAACAGCTAAGATATTGCCAGTTGGTTTTAGATAACTTTGGGCTGTACAAATAGAAAAATATTTGTTTAGGTTTAAATTGTTCTTTCTTCCATTGAGATTTTATTTAGTGATATAATAATTATTAATCCATTTCACATTTCTAGTCTTGAAACTTAATTTTCTAGAAATTTTATTAAAGTACAGGCACATTAGATTGGAAGAAATAGCAAATTGATTGTAGTTTTAAAAGCATTTTGCTAGCAGAAAATACTTAGCAGAGAAAACATCCACATCTAGCAAAGAGAGCGTGATAATCTATTTTGTGTTGCTATAAAGTAATATATGAAACTGGGCAACATACACAGAAAAAACATTTATTTGGCTTACAGTTCTACAGGCTGTACACAAAGCATGGCACCAGCATCTGCTTCTTGCAAGGGACTCAGGAAGCTTACAATCGTGGCAGAAGGTGAAGGGGGAGGAGGCATGTCACACACTGAGAGAGCGAGCAAGAGAGAGGGGGAGGTGACATACTCTTTTTAAACAACCAGATACCAAGTGAGCTCAGAGTGAGAACTCAGTCATTACCTCAAGGAGGGCACCAAGCGATTTATGATGAATCTGCCTGCCAAACACCTCCCACCAGGCTCCACCTCCAACTAAATCACATTTCAACGTGAGATTTGGAGGAGACACACAAAACCATATCAGAGATATTAAACAGAGCACAAATATGTTTACCTTTAATATTGTGCATTATAATCTGATTTAAAATGTAAAAGTATAGGGCAATAAGCTTTAAAAAATATGTAGCCAGAATTTCACATTTTTTTAAATCTTCTCATTCCCTAAATCATAGCAATAAACTTATCCAAAGATAAAACCATTTTGCAGAATGCAAACATTATATGCCTTCTCCCTCTCTTCATGTTTTTAGCCCAGAACATAGAAAAAAATTAAATTCTCAAGATGGAGACAGGGGCATTGTGAGTCTTGAGAAGAAACACTTGAATACCTTTGGGCTCACAGTGGCCATTGGGATGAGGAGTTACTCATCTGATCAGTCAGAATCTGATTTTTATGGAGCTACATTTGCTAGTATATAGTAAAGTCACATTAAAGGTCAATGTTCATGCATAGCATGTCCTCTTGGCCTCTATTTTACTTCTTAGATTTGTATTATCAGTATAATAAGAAAGCCAAAGCTTGGTCCTTTTACCCACATGTGGAAGGAGGCTGGCTCTTTCTTCTCTGTTTTCTTTTCAATGTAGTAGTACAATATATTTTAAAATCTTGTTTGTATCCAAAATTTAAATTTTGAATCTTTATTTTCTAAATTAAGGCAGCTATTTATGAATAACATTTTAAAAATCATCAACATTAAAATATGCTGAAACATTTTGCTTTATCATTCATACAGAGTACATCTCTGTATAATAATTGAGCATTATACAGCAACAGCAGTACTAAGAGAGAAATTCGTAGCAGCGTGAAAGGAAAATAAATCTTGGGATGCCCCAAATCACTAAGCCAAAGCAAAAATCAAGCTGGGACCTGCTTAGGGTAAACCTGTCTCCCATTCCATTCCTAAAAAAGATAGCTACTAAGATTAAAAAGCTAAATACTTCCTTCACAAGGAATTTCCTTGTGGACAAAGAACAGACAAAATTCAAAGTCATCCCTCTGCTCACCGAGATAAATGCATATCTGATTGCCTTCTTTGGAAAGGCTACTCAGAAACGGAAAAGAATGCAACCATTTTTCTCTTACCTACCTATGATCTGGAAGCCCCCTTCTCTCCTTCCCACTTCAAGTTGTCCCACCTTTCCAGATGGAGCCAATGTACATCTTACATATATTGATTGATATCTCATGTCTTCCTATAATGTATAAAACCAAGCTGTGCCTTGATCATGCTGGGCACATTTCAGGACCTCCTGAGGCTATGTCATGGGCAAGTGTCTTTAACTTTGGCAAAATAAACTTCCTAAATTGACTGAGACCTGTCTCAGATATTTGGGGTTTACATTTGGTAGCCATGAAGGGATTCTGAGTGGAAGTGCCCCTTACCTTTGACAAGTTCCCTATGGGTGCTTGGTACCAGCCTGAGCTATTTTTATGACTCCAACCAACAGGACAATTTGCTGAGGTCTGGGAGCATCCCCTCCAGAGAATCCCTGATCTCCCCAAATTTGGTTGAGGTCTAACTTTATTTTGCTTTACAACTCCTTTCTTTTGGGATTGTACTTGCTTCCAACAAAGAAGGCAAGTTTTCCTGTTTCCATGATGATGGAAGGCAGGTAACTCCTTTCTGGAGATTGAGCTCGCTTCCAACAGGGAAGGCAAGTTTGAGTTTCTTCATGCTTCTAGGATGGTAGAGAGTAGTCTTCAGCCTGAGAGACATCCCTAGGTAAGTAGCTGAATTGGGGTTTGTCCTGGCTAAAGTTAAGATTAACAACCAGTTGGTCTTAATTTCTCCTTACCACCTGAGTGTTCATAACCATATTGTGGGAGATTCATTTTGTTGTTTGTTCCTGTCTTACTCCTGTCAAATTTGACCAACTCTACCTGACTTGGTCAAATCTGAATGATAATTCCAAATTACGGGTAACAAGGAAGGCCTCTCTGAATTCACTAAAATTCCTTGCAGCTGCAAACGAGGAAAAAGAAAACAAAACCAACCAACCAAACAAAAAAACATGCGCTTGGTTTCTGTGTTTGTTTCAGGTCGAAGAAAATTTTTCTTTCATTTACTTTTCTTCCACCCTGTACCTCCTTTCCCTTTGCCATCTTCAGTACTGAGAAAAATTTAGAGAGAAGGCTTCTAACTACTCAAACCCTTTACATAACTCAGAACAAAGGTACCACTCACCCCTTTTGGGGTATTCTGTTTTCTTTGTGGAGTTTTAAGAGTCATGGGCAGATTCTTCTTAGGTCTAAAACTCTGCTTTCCCGTATTGCATTACCTGACCTCTTTAGTTTTGAGGGTACCAGAGATTATCTTGTACTGCGATAGGATTTAGCCTTGGTGTGTGTAATGGAGAATGAAAGGTATGAAGTTAGGGGAAGCTGAAGACAATTTACAGGAAATGGTCTTGGCTGTTTTTTGTTTTCTTTTCCTTTCCTAGGAAGTCGTTGTTTAGGGATCCAACTTCTAGTTCAGGGATGCATTCTTAAGGGGCTTCTCCATTGCTTTTTCTCCCAAAATTAATCTTGATTTGGCTTGTCTGTGTGCATTTGCTAAGGAACTGAACTGTTGTTTTCATAGGTAAATAAGAGACTGAGTTTCTTCGGCTTGGAAGAAAAAGGGTATTCTGCCCCTCCCAGACGAAATGCACCCCTGGATGACCCGGGGGACTCATGGGAACGTCTGGGGAGTTGACCCCCTGTGATGTGTAGTGGCCCTACAGGAACTCTCAACAAAATTAGTTTTTAAAAGCCTTATCTAGGAAGTTCATATGGGGCCTGGTCACTCAGCACTCTGAGCCCTCCTGGAGGTGCTTAGACCTCCAGAGAGAGAAACAGTGACAAGTAAGAGGGCAGCAACAACTCAGTAGTAACACATGGTGGAGTCCTGCCTGCAACCAGCACACACTCTGACCCACTCTACAAGAACCCTAGACCACAGCTCAGTTCCTCCTTTTAAGAAAAAACAAAAAGCAAAACAAAAATAGAAAAGTGGGAAACAAATAAGAATGAGGAGCAAACAAGGAGAATGACCCGCCGTTTGGGCACTCCATTGGTTTTATAGCATCTCTGCTTGCTAGAGTTTGTGTAAAATGGAAATATTATGGTCTTTGTGCATATCTACATCAAGGAAAAAGAGTCCTAAGGTTGACTTGCAAACTATAGAGTTGCTAAGTTATCTTTTTTCCTATTTTCTTTTCTGCCTGCTCTAAAGCTGCTGTTACTTTTCTACTATGATAAAATCCACAGTTTGCATCCAGCCATTTCTTTTTTTGCAAACCAATGAGTTTGTATTAATATATCATGGCTAGAGTTATGAAGTAAAAGCTATAAGATCTTTGGTTGTATGAGGGTGTGAGTGTGTATGTGTGTGTTTATGTTTATGTACAAGTGTTCTGGCCACAAGGTAGTAAATTGACTTAAAGAGTACTCATAAATTAAATAAAATTAAATAATAAACCCAAATTCTTCTCAAGTTCACATGACTTAAGTAAAATCTTTAATAAGCTAGCTATAAAATTACTGGTAAAGTAATATTAGAAATGTCTTAAGAATTGCCAGCATACATTTTGTTTGCATTTATTCATCAAGTAATTTCATACTTATCCCTGCCAAATACTGTAAGGTGTCAACATTTGGCATAAGGATTATAAAATTATAACCCCAATCCCAAACAGAATGATTTTTGCTTGTGTAATTTTTGATAAAGACATTAATATTGGTTTAATGAAAATAACTAAATCTTGAATTATTTAGTAAGTAACTGATGTGATTTGGCCTTGTGTTCCCACCTAAATTCATCTCAGATTGTAATCCCCATATGTCAAGGGAGGGACCTGGTGGGAGACGATTGGATTATGGGGGTAGTTTCCCCTATGCTGTACTCATGATAGTGCGGAAGTGCTCATGAGATCTGATGGTTTAAAAGTGGCAGTTTCCCCTGTGCTCTCTCTCTCTCTTGCCTCCTACCGTGTAAGACATGCCTTGCTTCCCCTTCACCTTCCACCATGATTGTAAGTGTCTTGAGGCCTCCCCAGCCATGTGGAACTGTGAGTCAATTAAACCTCTTTTGTTTATAAATTCCCTCTCAGGTAGTAGCTTTATAACAGTGTGAGAACAAACTAATACAATAACCATATATTTAATTTTAAGGTTCTTACTTAAACACCTGAAAATCACAGGCTATAAAATGGTTGACAGGGAAATAACTGTAACTGCCCAATGGGTTCACCTTGCCTGCTGCCTAGACAGAGCCAATTTATCAATACAGAGGAATTGCAATAGAGAAAGAGTAATTCACACTGATCCAGCTGTCTGTGAGAGACCAGAGTTTTATTTTTTATTTCTATTTATTTTTTGAGATGGAGTCTCGCTCTATCACTAAGGCTGGAGTGCAGTGGTGCAATCTCAGCTCACTGCAACCTCCACTTCTTGGGTTCAAGCAGTTCTCCTGCCTCAGCCTCCTAAGTAGCTGGGATTACAGGCATGCACCACCTGTTAATTTTTGGCTAATTTTTGTATTTTTGTATTTTTAGTAGATAAAGGGTTTTACCATGTTGGCCAGGTTGGTCTCAAACTCCTGACCTCATGACCCACCCACCTTGGCCTCCCAAAGTGCTAGGATTACAGGCATGAGCCACTGTGCCCAGCCCAGAGTTTTATTATTACTCAAATCAATCTCCCTGAGAATTCAGGGATCAGAGTTCTTAAGGACAATTTGGTGGATTGGGGGCCAGTGAGTCAGGAGTTCTGATTGGTTGGGTCAGAGATGAAATCATAGGGAGTAGAAGCTGTCCTCTTACACTGAGTCAGTTCCTGGATGGGGATCACAAGACCAGATGAGTCGGTTTATTGATCTGGGTGGTGCCAACTGATCCATTGAGTGAAATGTCTGCAAAATATCTCAAGCACTGATCTTACATTTTACAACAGTGATGTTATCCCCAGAAGCAATTTGGGGAGATTTAGAATCTTGCAGCCTTCAGCCACATGACTCCTAAACCAGTTTCTATTCTTGTGGCTTTAGATAGTCCCCAGGCAGGAAGGGGGTGGGTTTTGGGAAAGGACTGTTATCATCTTTGTTTCAAAGCTAAACTATAAACTAGTTCCTCCCAAAGTTAGTTCAGTCTATGCCTAGGAATGAACCAGAACAGCTTGGAGGTTAGAAGCAAGATGGAGTTGGTTAAGTCAGATATCTTCACTGTTTCAGTTATAATTTTACAATAATGGTTTCATAACTTTAAATGAGAACTTTCACAGTTTTCGTAAATAATCTAGGTAAATTATTAATACAAAATAACTAGGTAAATGTAATGGGATAACTACTTGTAAACAAATGTCATAATTTAGAATCTAAAGTTAAATTAAATAATGAATAGTTTGTTAATTGGATATTTTCCAATGAAAAATATCATAAGAAAACATTCTTTCTAAAAATATATGTTCTTATAAAAAGGTAAAAATGTTTGCCATTCAAAGCTTATTTAAAGGTTATATATAAAACAAGGTAAAAGGAACCAGGAAATGAGAGAGATATAAAGAAAGTTATAGAAATAAACAGGTATTTTAGGTAAGAAAGCTTAAAGAAAAATAATTTTATATGAGAAATAATCTTGTGTGGTAAATTTTGTCCTATAATAGAATAACTGGTTGTTTAAGAGAGAAGGATGTTCAGGAAAAACTAGAAAGTCTAAGCATGTCATGAATGGCCTGTGTAAGTCATAATGAGAGGATTATGAAAAAAACTATATGATCAAATTGTCTCTAATTAAAGAGAAATTATAATGGTCCTTCTAGAGGTTGGGTTTGATTTTAAAAACTTAAACACTAAGGAATTTCTTCAAACTATGTAAACTTCTTAAGGTATTGCTTTACTCTTAATAAATTACAAGACATTATAATTTTTTATGCGAAGTTCAACTTTTATTGTGTTTCATTGTTTTCAGCTTTCTCTCCCCTTTTAAGAGGACTGAAATGGTAACTCTATCCATCAACTCATTTTCAGCTCCTGTGAGTTGTTTTTTTTTCCCTTTGGGTTCTAATTGTTGTGGCCTGACACTGAAAAACAACAAACAAGTTATATCTTAAAGGTAAAAAGGAAATGTTTCCTTCCAACATAATATTCCCTATAGGGAATAGCAGGTAAACTGCAGAAGGTCTTTTCTTTTGCCTTTGGGTAACTGGACTAATAAATAGATCTTAGCTTTATTGAAATAATTCCTATGTCATTATTACTAAGTTTGGTTTGCTTAGGAAAAACTGAGATTAAATTTTTTTTTAAATTAAGGTTATTACATCCGTGTAACTTTCTGTATGTGCTTTTAAAGTCCTTGTGCCATTAAGTTATAGGGCTTTGACTCTTGGGTCTAAAAAGGACACCAAGTCCTGCTAAATCTTAACACCAATAGCAGTTAAAGCCTCATATTCAGACCCAGTAGAAGATGCCAATCAAAATAAACTGCATTCATGAAACACAGAGCCAAAAATTAAAGCCATTCAACTCCTCAGGGCCCAGAGACTATCACAGAAGAGGTGGGTACATGAGATTATAGGGGCCAATTTTGAGAGATGAAATAAGTTCATTCATAAGTTCATTCATTCTCTATGAATTAACCATTAATGTCAAAGGCACACTGATGCAAAACTAGCATATGGGCCCCTCTGTCAGATTAACAAGGTTTTCTTGAAGAATTAAACCACTCCTTAATAGAGGTTATAAAGGCTTATGGAAATTATATCTTATCGTTGATGACGAAAACGTTATAGATTGTTTATAAATTTTTGAAAAACAAAACTAATTGTCCTCATGCTATTTTTATTAGGGCTTATTGTTTGTAAAATTAACTCTCCTCTCTCAAAGGATAAACGTTTTTGCCTTTTGTTGGAAATCTTTGAGTTATCGCTTTGGTTAAATAAATGACTTATTTTACAACGACCTGTGATCCTATTTTGTGGTATCAAGTGTTTTAAACCTTTGATATTTGACAAACTTTCCAGAATCAAATGATAAATTATACATTTTTCCTGACATAATTAATCCTTTAAGATATTAGTTTCCCTAAAGTCCAAAAATGACATATTTGGCTTATTTGATAGAAAAATCTTACTGGAAACATTGTCAAATATGAAATGGTTTTTGGCTTTGTTTGGATTTTATTTGTATAAATATGTTATTGGCATCTGTTCCAAAATTATAAGAAACACCTATAATTCTGATACAATGTAGTGTACATTATCCGTAATAATTATAATTGTTATGCTAAATTATTATGTACCACAGAGGTAACAAATTTCCTTGTCAATTTTGTCTTTGACTGTGGCTGCCCTAACACTTTTTGTCAGCTATAGACATTTGTTGTTTGGTTTTGGTCCTCTTTAGAAGGTAGTTTAATAATCAGCTATGAAACTCTAACAGGTGTTCTTGAATGCAGGGTTCTGATAACTTTGGAGATTGTGACATTAGAAGAAAAACTTTCAGGAGTCTCATGGAGAGCTTGAAAGTTCATGAATATCAAGAAGAACATGCATGGCCTGAACTAAGAGAAGACTGAAGTAATCATTTTTTACTTTTTTGCTTACAACATTGCTGATCAACCAGCATAGCACATGTTTACCTATGTAGCAAACCTGCACATCCTGCACATGTATTCCAGAACTTAAAGTAAAATAAAATAAAATAACAAAAAAAAAAACACAAAAAATGTTACTAATCCTTTGTTTTGTTTTTCAGAGTTAAGAAAACCATTTTGAGCTATTTACAGCTTCTAACAATTGAAGAAACTACACTACTGTGAACAAAATTTCAGCATATTTCTTTCTCTCTACCTGATTTCTCCAGGGTTTGGAAACTATTTGTGAGTATTCTTAATTTACAGGAATATAGTTATTTGCATAAGTGCAATAAGAATGTGTTACAACTGGACACCATTAGAGAAACTGGTTATTTTACCAAGACTTTGACTGGAATGGTGTGCTTTCCTTAAGGAATCAAACTTGACTTACAGATCCAATAAAAGCCCATTGGGAAAACTGGCCTCATACCTTGTCTACTCAGTCCCTGTACAGGGTTTCTGATCTGTGGTAAGTAAAGAACGTCACTTTCTGAGAGGCCCAGGAGTCCCAAGTTATCCTGGGACCTCAAGAGGAAAGGAATTTACCCAACTCAATAGGTATTTGAGAGAGCCATGACTGGGATTAGCTTTTAAAAAGACTTTCTGAGATTCCTTCTATGGAACAAAGTTCTATCAAAGCCAATTTAAAAGCCCATTGAAAAATAATTATTCTTGCTGCACTTTATACAAATAATTGGGCCAAGTATAATAAAGCAAATCAGTCCTACCATGATTTGTCTTTAGTAAAAATGGGAAACAAGAGAGAGAGAAATTATGGATCAAAAACTATAGTACATCTGTTGTCAGATTCTAGTCTTGCCTAATGTTTTTCAATTTTTATTATTTTCTTCAGCTTAGACTGAATTCTAATTTTTCCTGGCTATAAGTCTCCAAAGTAATCTTTTCAATTTTTTTCTTCTTTCTTTTTCTTTTTCCCCTATTTTTCCTGATTTAAAATCACTGAAAGCTAAGCTATGCTTTCTTAAAGCCTTGCAAACTGAAGCTAGATAACTTAAACTTCAGAAGAAAACAACAGCAGCCTATTTACACACATAAGCCACTTTCATACCTGCCTACTGATGTATGGGCTTCAGAGTAATAGATTTTCCAGGATTGTTCTTTTTTTGTTTGTTGTTTTTCTCCCTTCCTCACCCTAGTTTCTCTTTGTAGGATGTAAGACTTCACAACCTGCTAAAAATGAACTTTCCTAACAACATGGGACCTACCCGTCTAGGAATAAACTATTTTAACCATGAGAGATCAGACAAAATCTGAGACCAGAGACTCATTTTCTTCTAAAACGCTTCCTCTGAAAGATTTTAAAAAGAAAAGGTGGAAGTGTGAAAGGAAAATAAATCTTGGGATCCCCCAAATCACTAAGTCAAAGGAAAAAGTCAAGCTGGGAACTGCTTCTATTCCTAAAAAAGACAGCTATTAAGATTAAAAAGCTACATACCTCCCTCACAAGGAATTTCCTTGTGGACAAAGGACAGACAAAATTCAAAGTCATCCCTCTGCTGAGATAAATGCATATCTGATTGCCTCCTTTGGAAAGGCCAGTCAGAAACTCAAAAGAATGCAACCATTTGTCTCTTACCTACCTATAACCTGGAAGCCCCCTCCCCACTTTGAGTTGTCTCACCTTTCCGGACAGAACCAATGTACATCTTACATATATTGATTGATGTCTCATGTCTCCCTAAAGTGTATAAAACCAGGCTGTGCCCCAACCACTTTGGGCACATGTCATCAGGGCCTTCTGAGGCTGTGTCATGGGTGTGCATCCTTAACTTTGGCAAATAAACTCTTGAATTGACTGAGACCTGTCTCCGATATTCGGGGTCCACAGCAGTAAATGCATACATTGAAGAAATAGGAAGATTTCAAATGAACAACCTAATAAGGCACCTCAAGGAACTAGAAAAGCAAGAACAAACCAAACACAAAATTGGTAGAAGGAAAGAAATAATAAAGATCAGAGCAGAAATAAATGAAATTGAGACAAAAATACAAAAGATCAATAAAATAAAAAGTTGGGCTTTTTTGAAAAAATAAAATTGACAAACTTTTAACCAGACTAATAAAAGAGGAGAGAAAACCCAAATAAATATTAGAGATGAAAAAGGGAACATTACAACTGGTACTACAGAAATAAAAAATGTCATTAGAGACTGCTATGAACAACTATATACCAACACATTGGAAAACCTAGAAGAACTAGATAAATTCACAGACACATGCAACCTAACCAGATAAAATTATGAAGAAATAGAAAACCTGAACAGATCAATAACAAGTAATGAGATTGAAGCAGTAATAAAAAACATCTCCCATCAAAGAAAAGCCTGATGGATTCACTGCTGAATTCCACCAACATTTAAAGAACTAATACCAATTCTGCTCAAACTATTCTGAAAAGTGGAAGACGAGAGAATACTTTTAAATTCATCCAATGAGGCCAGCAATACCCTGATAACAAAACCAGACAAAGAAACAACAACAAAAGAAAACTACAGGCCAATATTGCTGATTAACATAGATGTAAAAATCTTCAACACAATACTTGCAAACCAAATTCAAAAACATCTTCAAAAGATTATTCATCATGATCAAGTGGAATTTATCCTAGGGATGCAATAAATGCAAATCAATAAATATGATACATCACATCAACAGAATGAAGGATAAAAGCCATAAAACAAATTTGGTATGGAAGGAACATACCTCAACACAATAAAGGCCATATATTACAAACCCACAGTGAATATCATGTTAAAAAAAAATCAGAAGACTTTCCTCTAAAATCTGGAAGCAGACAAGGGTGCCCACATGCACCACTTCTATTCAATATCATATTAGAAGTGCTAACCAGAGCAATTAGGCAAGAGAAAGAAATAAAAGGTATCCAAATTGGAGAGGAAGAAGCCAACTTATCCTTGTTTGCAGACAATATGATTTTATATTTTAAAAAGCCTAAATACTCCACCAAAGAACACTTAGAGCTAATGAACAAATTCCATAATGTCGCAGGATACAAAATTAATATCCAAAAATCAGTAGCATTTGTAAACACTAACAGCGATCAATCTGAAAAAGAAATCAAGAAAGTAATCTCATTTACAATAGCTACCAAAAAATTACTAGTAACAAATTTAACCAAAGAAGTGAAAGACTCCTACAAGGAAAACCATAAAACACTGATGAAAGAAATTGAAAAGTCACCAAAAAATAGAAAGATATCCCATGCTCATAGATTGGAAGAATTAATATTATTAAAATGTTTATACTATCCAAAGAAATCTACAGATTCAATGCAATCCCTATCAAAATGCCAAAAACATTCTACACAGAAATAAAAAAATAAAATCCTAAAATTTGTATGGAACCTCAAAAGACCCCAAACAGCTAAAGCAATCCTGACCAAAAAGAATATAGCTGGAGGAATCATACTACCTGATTTCAAATTATACTACAATGCTATAGTAACCAGTACAGCATGGTACCGGCATAAAAACAAACACATAGACCAATGAAACAGAATAGACAACCCAGAAATAAATTCAAGCACTTGACACCCAACTCATTTTCGACAAAGGAACCAAGAACATACATTTGGAAAAGGACAATTTCTTTTATAAGTTGTGCTAGAAAAACTGGATATTCATATGCAGAAGGGTGTAACTAGATTCTCATCTTTCACCATATACAAAAATCAATTCAAAATGGATTAAAGAAATGATAGAACTACTAAAAGAAAACATTGGGGAAACACTACAGTACATTGGTCTGAGGAAAGAGTTTTGGATAAGATCAAAAGTACAAGCAACAAAAACAAAAATAGACAAATGAGATTACATCAAGCTAAAAATCTTCTGGACAGCAAAGGAAAAAATCCACAAAGTGAAGAGATAACCCATACAATGGGAGAAAATATTTGTAAACTATCCATCCAACAAGAGATTAATAACCAGAATATACAAGGAACTTGACCAACTTAATAGTAAAAGAAAAAAAAAAGACATGATCTTGTTCTTTTTGATGGTTGTGTAGTATTTCATGGTGTATATGTACCACATTTTCTTTATGTAGCCTATCATTGATTCCATGTCTTTGCTATTGTGAATAGTACTGCAATGAACATACGTGTGCATGTGTCTTTATGATATAATTATTTACATTCCACCAGGGTTATAACCAGTAGTGGGATTGCTGGGTTGAATGGTAGTTCTGTTTTTAGCTCTTTGAGGAATTGCTGCACTGCTTTCCACCATGGCTGAACTAATTTAGACTCCCACCAACAGTGTATAAACATTCCTTTTTCTCTGAAACCTTGTCAGCATCTGTTATTTACATGGATGGAGCTTGAGGCCATTATCCTTAGCAAACTAATGCAGGAACAGAAAACCAAACACTGCATGTTCTTACTTATAAGTGGGAGCTAAATGATGAGAACACATGAACACAAAGAGGGGAACAATAGACATTGGGGCCTACCAGATGGTGGACAGTGGGAAGAGTAGGAAGAATAACTAAAGAGTGCTAGACTTAATACCTGGGCAACAAAATAATTGTTACAACAAACTTCCATGACACAGGTTTGCCTATATAACAAACCAGCACTTGTACCCCTGAACTTAAAATAAAAATTATTATAGAAAAAAAGGAAAAAGAAAATCTAACTTAAAAATGGACAAAAGACCTAAGTAGACATTTCTCAAAAGGAGACATACAAATGGCCAATAGGTGTATGAAACAATGTTCAACATCACCAGTCGTCAGGGAAATGCAAATCAAAAACCATAATGAGATGTCATCTTACACCAGTTAGAATGGCTACTATCAAAGACAAAAAATAACAAATGCTGGCAAGGATAAAGAAAGGAAAACCCTTATGCACCATTGGTGGGAACGTAATGTACATAGTACAGCCACTATAAAGAAAAGTACGAAGGTTCTGAAAAAGGCTAAAAATAGAACTACCATGTGATCCAGCAATCCCACTGTTGAGTACATATTCAAAAGAAGGAAATTAATGTATCAAAGAGAGATTTGCACTCCCATGTTTACTGCAGCATTATTCACAATAGCTAAGATGTGGAATCGACCTAAGTGTCCATCAATGGGTGAATGGATAAAGAAAATGTGTTATATATACACAATGGAATATTACTCAGCCACAAAAATCAATGAAATCATGTTATTTGCAGCAATATGGGTGGAATTGGAAGTCATTATGTTAAATAAAATCAGCCGACCACAGAAAGACAAATATTGCATGTTCTCATGCCTTTGTGGGAGCTAAAAGCCTTTGGGAGGCTGAGGCAGGAGAATTGCTTGAACCAAGGAGGCTGAAGTTGCAGTGAGCTGAGATCGTGCCACTGCACTCCAGCCTGGGTGACAGAGTGATTCTCCATCTCAAAAAATAAAAATAAAAAATAAGTTATAGTATTCAATAGTACAGTAGCAAAATTATAGTTAATAATTTATTGTACATTTCAAAATAGCTAGAATAAAAGAATTATAATGTTTCAACACAAAGAATAAGTGTTTTAGGTGATTGATATCCCAATACTCTGATTTGATCATTACACATTGCATACAGGTATCAAAATGTCATATGTACCCCCAAAATATGTATTTTGGGGGTAATAAACATTTTTATTATATATCAATATAAATAAAATAAATTTTAAAATAAAAGCATTATTTATTATATTAGAAGACACATTATTCACTATTCCTTTAAAAGTTTACTAAACTGTTGGAAAAAGTAGATTTATATTTTTTCCAGAAATTTAATGTTATTTCTTGTGCCATAAAAATTGCTATGTGATACTAAATTCCAGAAAAAAGTAAAATCTCACTTCACTTGTAAACAAATATTTATTGTATTTTTGAAAAATAAAAAGTAGTTAACTAAAAATAATGCTATTACTACCGTAAGTTCTCATTTTGGTAACTACAAAAAAATAGAAAGGTGACATATTTTTTAGCTTGTGCCACTTTCTCATTATGAGTTCCTTGAAATCAGAAATTATATATTTCTCATTTTTTATCTCTAGTGCCAATCACATATTGTTTTCTGGAGAGATGGAATGGATGGATGGGATGGGTGGATGAATAAGAAAGAAGGAATGGATGGATAGGATGATGGAATAAATGAACAGATAGATAAAACAGATGTGGGGTTGTATGGAACAAATGGGATGGATGGATGGATGGAATAAGTGGATGAAATTGATAAATGCATGGATGGAATGAATGAATAACTGAAGAGTTCAGAAGTTCCAGGGTTAGGTGAGTTATGGTACATGGATATTGCAATGTAAGTGTCCATTAATTCACACAGTTACTACTCATCTCTAGATGCCAAATACGTAATGCATAGTGAGGCTTACAGTGATGGAGGGGACACAGGTAGATAAATAAAAATACAATGTAATCAGTATTAGGATGGGGTAAGCATCAGGTCTTATAGGAAGGAGCATAGAACACTAGGGAGAGCTTTTAAAAAGACATAGTAATTAATCTGAATCTTGGTGAAGATGATTTTGAACAGTATGACCTAAAACATTGCATGAGGAAGGCACATATGTACTGTATTAGCTCATTGGGAATAGTCGACTAGGTGGACAAAAGTGGAAAGGAAACTCCAGGAAGAAGAAGCAGTATGTGCCAAGGTACAGAGATATAAAACTCCATAGGATGGCCAAGAAACTACGAGTAATTTGGTATGCCTGAATTTATAGCAAAAGGATCGAGTTATTTATTTTGATGCTGTAGTTTCATTCATCTCTTAGGGTTTAATATAATGTATTTCTAATTCCTGTCAAACAGCTAGATTTATTACTTATCTTTTATTCCTCACCTCTAATTTTACAAAAATAAACCAAATCTTAAAGAAGATGATTAATTTTCATACACTCACACATCTAATAATTGAATTGGAACTCAAATCCAGGCCTGTCTGATTTCAAACCTCTTGATGACAATGCTAATATTACTACTTAAATTCAGAAGCTCAGATAATTTCATAAAAAGATTTACTTGAAAGGGATGGGGGGTAACAAGAACTTGGTTTGGACTAGGGCAAGGACTTTAAAAAGATTATTAGGAATAATTTATATTTGAATTTGGAATAAAGTATATAACATTACATTATAAACAGATTATTAATATAAAATCAATACCAAAGAACTGTATGCAAGCTTTTCTACTTCTTTTTTATGTCAGCAGAATTAACAATGAAGAAGAGGCTCAGTTACAGTGGAAAGAAATATGTTGATATTTGGGAATAAATGTTTCTTATTTTTAAAATGTTTATCATTTTTAAGTAAATAGTGCTATGGTTAAAATTCTGTACTTCTATCAGTGTAGGTTTTTGTTTTTATTGTTTCCAGTATTTCCTTGATATCCATTAGAATTTAGTAAGTTTTAAAAAAATTCTAGCCATAGTTAAGCCAGAATGTGAAAGGCAAAAAAACGTATTTCAATGGACCAGTATACATTGGAGGTAGAGGAAATTAGATTGATTACTTACCTTCCCAAAAGGGAAGTAGGCTATAGTTAAGAGTCAGAAAAATAAACTATAGTCTTATCTTTAATCTCCAAGAATATGGGATGGAAAAGGCAGCAGCAAGACTGTGTCTCCTTCTGCTAATAAAAGAGGTTTGAAAGGGAGAGAATGTAAAGGGGTAAAAATCTGCCTACAATTAACCTGTTAGTAAGATGGCTAGATACATTATCTACCTGCAGATATAAATAGCTTTCTTACACATTACTGATAACATGTTCCATAATTTTTTAAAAACTTTGGTCTAGAGGTCTTTCTCTGGGGAGTGGCTATAATTGTAGCCCTGTCCTGATGGGACTCCAGGGGAGGTAGTTGTAGATGGTTACATTGTGCATTTCACGGGATAGTTCTTTATCCTGGTTGACAGTCTAATGCCTAAGTGTCTAAACTGTGACCAGGAGTCCCTCTTACAGGAAATTTGTTTATACTGTGGCCCTTATGTGACCGGAGTCCATTTTTCCTACCAAGATAGCCATTCTATAGGAGGGCCCTAACCTTTAGAAGAGCCTTCTGCCCTGTCCAGGACAGACGCTAGATTCAGGTGTGTTGGTCAGGTGAGACACAAAAGAGGCAGCACAACAAAACACGTAAATAATAGAAACAGTTTTATTACTTACAGATCCCTGAGAGAAGAGGGCAGCATGCTTCACAAGTCCTGTTGGAAAGGGGGAAATCATCCAGGACATGTATACTCAACCAGAAGGTAAAGAACAAGAGAAAGACAGAGAGGAGCTACGGGACAAGGCTTTATTGGGGCCCAGGACATTACGCAAGCAGGTTTCCCAAGGGGAATTCTAATGGGTCTATTTAAAGCAAGAAAGCAGGAGTTCTGTGGGGACACTCTGTGACTGAGAGGTGGTCACCATGGTATATCTGTGCAGTCCATGCAAAGTGTGGGGGTCAGCGGGGCAGGTCAAGTAGGTTGTATCTACATGTTTCACAGGGAGGTGGTCACCAGGAGGCAGTTGTACAAGAAAGATATCTGGATTGACCACACAGAGAAACTAGGAGGAGGTGGGAAACTGAAAACTGGGTTAAGGGTAAGTAAGCCCTGCTTCTGCTATGAGAAAGTCCAATCTATATTCAAATAGATGCTTAGGTACCATAAAATTATAGGAATTTGCTATACATGTTTTTAAAATACTACAAAGACTCTATTCACAGTAGCAATAAGAACTATAAAATATTGACGAGTAAATGAAACAAGAAATGTACAAAATCTATTTTAAAAACTAGAACTTAAACACATAAAACATCCAACTAAATGAAGACATACGATGTTCCTGGATAGGAAGATACCATATTGTAAAGCAATGCAATTCTGATTCAAATCTCCTCAGTATTTTGAAAAAATAAATCTTAATTAGCTTATTCCAAAAATTACAGAAAAGGTTTATAAACATTGAGCTTTGAAAAGAATAATAATAGAATAATAGGAAAGATAATTTATTCTACTAGAAATCAAAACATATCATGCAACTAGAATAAAACAGTAAGGTATTAATTAGCCTAGGACTAAACAAATATATCAAGGAAAAGAATGGTGTTTAGGGGGACAATTCTGAAGTACATTTCTGCAATCCTACAAGATTCCTTAGAGGTTCCCCAGCAAAACTGAGCCTCAGTTGTCTACAGTAGCAATCCATTTGTTTTGTTACCACACACTTTACTGGCCCTTTTCCTTTTCCCGTCTCACTTTCTTCACTCCCCTTGTGCTTCCTAGGATCACCTCCCAATCAGAATACCTATACTCAAGTCATTTTCTTAGACTCTTCTTTGGGAAGAACCCAAACTAAGATAAGAAATACTTACATTTTTGTTCTACATGCTCCCAAATAATATTAATTTTTCATAATGACAACATATGCATGTAGGACTTGTGTCATCCAAAAAATTTAATTAAGAAGTATTAGGCTTAACAAATTAAACTTTTAATTTTAGAGTATTGTTTTGGGATTTTATATTTTGTTTCACTCAGGGAGGACCTCATAAGTAGTAATCAATGTCTACATAATCTTCCATATATCTCAAAATTTAGATTTAGAGTCCTACAAACACTTCCAGCTCATTTTGCTCTTAGCCTTTCACATTTAGAGGCTAACAATGTGAAATCACAGAAGATGATTCCCAAAATGAAAATGTTAAAGATTCATAAATGTATAAAAACATGCCATTTATAAATCTGCTATCCCTCAAGAAAAAGCACTTAATGAGATTTATCTGTCCAACATCTAAAAATGTTTGAAGGTTTGTGCTGTGTACTATAATACCATAACTAAAGGATATTTAGAAACATTATCTCTGAAGAACACGTAGATGTTAATCACCAGGTAATGGGGAAGTGTGCAGAGCCGGATATGCAATCCAGTGAATAATAGGAGAATAGTCTCAACAATTGAGTTCAGAAAATGCCATTTATTTCTACTCTAAACTGAGACCTGTTTTTTAAACAGGAAGCAGGAAGTTGATTGCCTAGGCTAAAAGGTAACACAAGCTTAGAATAGAAAGAGGGTGATCTAAAAGGGTTATGACATCATGAAGAAAAACTGGAGTTAAAAATAAAATGCTCAAGATATTGCATGGGCAACAAAGAAAACCATTGGAGAAACTAGTATCATTCATATTAAAGTGTCATTGCTTGCATAAACCACACAAACCCCAGTGGGCTAGCAAATGGATAACTTTACCATAGCTGATGATGATAGGGTAGTAGAAAAGGGACACTGATTAAGTGATGCACAACATAACCATAGGATGGTGGGGTTGTGAGTATGACAGAGGAAGACCTTTAAGTATATACTCACATCAGAAACTTACTTCTATTCATCAAACTTCATAGGAGCAAAAAGGGAGGGTGCCTAAAATGAGATATAACAGGTATTCTTTTTAACTGAAGAAGGAAAATTCAACCTGGGTCTGTTTAGCAGCAAAAAAAAAAAAAAAGAATAAGTGTAGCCAGTAGCAAAATAAATAAATAAATAAATAAATAAATAAATAAATAAATAAATGTAGTCAGGTAATGAAAAATTTTAAGATCACGGTAACCAATGTCTTCCTATCCTTCCAAATCTTAACAGGGAGGAGGCACTAATTAAAACCCGAGCTACATAGTATGCTAAAACTACATACGATTCCTTCATTAATGTGGGTTCTGCTACTCTCAATTATATCTTCATAACATCCCAAAGCAAAATTTCCTTTTCAACTACTAATGGCAGGTATTTGAAATACCAGTAATCAATAGATAACAGTAGTCAAGATTTTGGTACTCAGAATGCCAGATACCCATACTTGGTGAGTAGCACAGAATGTAGAAGTTCCTAAGCTGGGAATTTAGAGTTTGTGTTAAAAGAAAGCAAGAGTTTGGAAATAGAAAGGACTACGAATCTATCTGTGCAGGTTCAATGGTATCATAATATGCCTATTAGTTCAGAATAATAAGTGAAGAATCCTTTCTCCATCAAAGAGTTGAACCAATCTTTCAATTCTGCTGATACATATTCTTGAAGTGAAATAATTTTTTAAATGAGTGAAAGCTTAGTGTAATGTATTCTGTCATCTTTCAAGAGACCTCTTGAAGAAGCATTCAGTCAGCAACTTGAAGTTCAGAGCAAAATGACATAAAGCCCCAGAGAAAGATTTCTGGAGCTTAGCTAGTTTCATAATGATCTATTGCTGCACAAGAAACTTAGTGGCTTAAAATGACAAACATTTTATTTGCTCATAATTCTATGGGTCAAAAACATGAGCTGGTTTCAACTGAATGGTTTGTCTGCTGACCTCACATTGGGTCACTCATGCAGATGCTGTCATCTGGAGGTCACTTGGGACACATGGTCCAAGATAGCCTTACTCAAAAGTCTGCTGAGCGGTGACAGCTTTGGCTGGCCTTCTGTCTCCATGTGGTCCCCTCATCCTCAAGGAGACTGGCTGGGGCATCTTCACGTGGTGGTGGCAACATTCCAAGAGGATAAGAGCAAAAGCTTCAAAGGTTTCCTGATGCCTAGGCTTAGAAGTTCCAAAATGTTACTTCCATTGCATTCTATTGGTAAGGCAGGTCAGAACGCCAGCCCAGTTTTAAGGGTGCAGAGAAAGGATTTCACCACTTGATGAAAGAAGTAGCAAAATCACAGTTGCAAAGAAATGTATACAGATGGGAAGCCAGGCGCCGTGGCTCAGGCCTGTAATCCCAGCACCTTGCGATGCCGAGGCGGGCGGATCACAAGGTCAGGAGATTGAGACCATCTTGGCCAACTCGGTGAAACCCTGTCTCTACTAAAAATACAAAAAATTAGCTGGGCGCGGTGGCTCAAGCCTGTAATCTCAGCACTTTGGGAGGCCGAGGCGGGCGGATCATGAGGTCAGGAGATGGAGACTACGGTGAAACCCTGTCTCTACTAAAAATACAAAAAATTAGCTGGGTGCGGTGGCGGGCGCCTGTGGTCCCAGCTACTCAGGAGGCTGAGGCAGGAGAATGGCGTGAACCCGGGAGGCGGAGCTTGCAGTCAGCCGAGATTGCGCCACTGCACTCCAGCCTGGGCGACAGAGCGAGACTCCGTCTCAAAAAAAAGAAAAAAAAAAATTAGCTGGGCTTGTTGGCAGGCGCCTGTAGTTCCAGCTACTCGGGAGGCTGAGGCAGGAGAATGACATGAACCCGGGAGGCGGAGCTTGCAGTGAGCCGACATCGCACCACTGCACTCCAGCCTGGGAGACAAAGCGAGATTCTGTTTCAAAAAAAAAAAAAAAGAAAAGAAAAGAAATGTATACAGACGGGAGGAATTATTGTAGCAGTCTTTATAAATGATCTAACACAGCTAGGGAGATGCTTTCTCCTTTAGGAGCAGGAACAGAAGCAGAAAAGACCACAAGAGGCCTCCATACAAGAGGCTAGCCAGTATATTGATAGTGGAATCTTAGAAACAAACTGGACCACTGAGTGTTTAAATATTAAAAGAGTTAGGGAAAATACTTCCCAGGACAAACTGAAACTCTTCATTCAATGAAATATTGTCAATTCTGAAACAGTACAGGGCTATAAAATAGACCATCCGTATTTAATAATCAGAAAATTTCCCAAATATTTGCTTTATCTGAAATTATTTTCTGCCAGATCTTCAGATGGCTGACTTCATATTGACAATCAGCTCAAATTTTGCCTCCTCAGGGAAACCTTCCCTAACCACCCTAATTAAAGTTAACCTCACCCATCTTACCATCACGTTTTCTTCACAGCAATATTACCATCTGAAATTACTTTAATATTTATCTACTTGTCTGTGATCTTTTTCCCTTACTAGAAGATAATCTCCATGATATTTGGGATTCTATTCACGTGTTTAGCATAGTAATATCAGCTAGTAATTAGTGTTTGAAAAGGTAGCAAGGTGAAGACAAGATTTTGATAATTACTTCTCCACTAATAACCCAAGTTTAGCTCATGTCTTAACTTCTGCAATAAAGCACAAAGTAGATGATACTATCCCATCATCCCTGGGTTGAGATTACCAAGCTTTTCTTATATAAACATGCCATCTTGGAACTTCCTATTAAGTTACAGATTCCAGTCTTTGGAATGCATCTAATTCATCTCATTTTTTTTTTCATTTCTAAAACTGAAAAAAATGCGTCATTTATTATGTAAGTTAAATGAGATTCAATTTGTAAAATGAGTAGTACAGTACCTGGTATAGTGAAGGCACTCAATAAATG
The DNA here is from genome assembly GCF_009828535.3 of Hylobates moloch. Classification (NCBI taxonomy): domain Eukaryota; kingdom Metazoa; phylum Chordata; class Mammalia; order Primates; family Hylobatidae; genus Hylobates; species Hylobates moloch. Next base: position 70,192,307 of record NW_026652287.1, read on the forward strand.
GTAGTTACACGATTATTCTCCACTGTTCAATTGTGAATTATTAGGCTCACACATATCTCAAGCCCAATCAATATTCCATTAATTTTTGCTTTAAGTTACCAACTCCAATCTCCTCTTTCTGAAGGATTCTGTGACTCCTCAGAAGGTCCTAGACAACATCTGATCATTGATGTTTACAATTTTCCCATATCCAGTGCAGAAATATAACACTACTGGCATGCATAGAATCAGACGAACACATACAGAATCAGATAAGATGTTCTTTTCACATGTGGTCATACAGTATCAAATAAAATGTTCTTGCCTGTTTAGCAGTCTTTCTGATTTTCTTAGTCTTCAGACATTATAGTCATCATCTACCCCTTCTCCACAAAACCCAGGCCTCCCTCATCTAAGCTTATGTTGCTCATCGGATGGTAATCTCCCCACTTTCTCTATTCTTACAATTCTATGTTTCAGCAATAGGTAACTTCTCTTAGTAATGGTGCCTTTTATGCTATCCATGCCTCAGATATTTTGTCATCTTACCTTTATTAATGTTACTGTAATGATTTCTTTTTTTTTTGAGATGGAGTTTTGCTCTTGTTGCCCAGGCTGGAATGCAATGGTACAATCTCGGCTTACCACAACCTCCTCCTTCCGGGTTCAAGTGATTCTCCTGTCTCAGCCTCCCGAGTAGCTGGGATTACAGGCATGTGCCACCACACCCGGCTAATTTTGTATTTTTAGTAGAGATGGGGTTTCTCCATGTTGGTAAGGCTGGTCATGAACTCCCAACCTCAGGTGATCTAACCGCCTCGGCTTCCCAAAGTGCTGGGATTACAGGCGTGAGCCACCGCGCTCAGCCACTGTAATGATTTCTAATCACATTTTATAGACACAGCATGAAATCTTTTTCATTAAGTTAAATTTGCATTAATATAATGGCTTCTTGAATCTGGAATCTGGAACGACATCTTGAACCTGGAAAGCCTGCTGTGTTTGTCCTGGGAGAGTATTTTCCTTGGATACAGGAACATCATTTTCTGAAATAACAGGCTCCTTTTTATCCTCCTATTAAAATACTTCCTGTGTATTCTTGTTGATATTTTAGATACCGTCTCACAGGTGAGGACAGCATGTGATATGTACTTGTCATCTTCCTCATCATTGATTGGTCACTTCAGCATCCCTAGAGCACTATGTTGGACTCACTGGGTCATTTCGCTATGTTCATGTCTTCTAGGTTGCTTTTAATTTTTAAGCTATTCTCAAACACTTTCTTTTTTCTTCTTTATTTCATCTCTGTGAAGAGGCAATTAATAAATAATTAGGTTTGGTTATATCATAACTGACATAACTAGTTGACATAAGCAGCTAGTGGCAAATTTAATGTTATAAACTGTTTTCTTGATTCTCCATACAGACTCAACAAACCATCCTCAGGAAAAGATATAGAACCTTCTTGGCTTTTTCAGAGGAAAGCTTCATTAACTTAAGAAAAGTGAGGTATAGCAGTTATCAAAGCAAATTCAGATTTTTTTTTTCTCTTAGTAGAGAGAATAGTAAATCTGACATAGGGATTTTTAGGAATATGTAATGACAGTGTACCATGACGGTCAATAAAAGATCCCTACCAATGACATCACAGTTTAAATTAAACATTGAAGAAATTATGTGACTTTGGTGTCTTAATGAAAAACATGGTCTGGTTTGGAAACTTGAGGTGTTTTATAAACTAAAACATTTATGTAAAAGAGTTTTAGAAGCTCGAGAGTATGAAAACTATATGCCCTGCCTCATTCTTTTTGGTAAAATACAAGGGTAAGGGGCAGTGTTTAAGTTTTCTTCCAGCTCAGATACAGTATTATTTTGTCTAATGACATATTCTTTAAAAAAAAAAAAACAATATTTTTCATTATGAGCCCTGAAAAAGAAAAAGACTTGAAATTGGCTACAAATTTATGTGAGGGATGCAAAAAAACATTTCTAAAGAAGGCCCATTTGTTCTGTTGAGCACTTTACTGGGTTTTGATAGGCCACGATTTCCTCAAGCTGACTTTAGGTATAGGGGACATAGAGAACTAAATTATTCTGCTACTAAAGAGTAAGAGAAACTGAGATTTTGCTCCTTAGAGAAGAGGACAGAAACTGAGAAGAATAAGAAAGGTACAGGAGGCTGACCTCAAGTTGAGTTTTTATTTTACTGTCATATGAAATGAATCCCTGCATATTACCAGCCTTCAGCAAAAATGTCTACATATATATGCTGTGAATGTGAATTTTTTTTTTTTTTTTTTGAGACAGAGTTTCTCTCTTGTTGCCCAGGGTGGAGTGCAATGGCACGATCTCGGCTCACTGAAACCTCCGCCTCCCGGGTTCAAGCAATTCTCCTGACTCAGCCTCCTGAGTAGCTGGGATTACAGGCATGCGCCACCACATCCAGCTAATTTTGTATTTTTTTAGTAGAAACGGGGTTTCTCCATGTTGGTCAGGCTGGTCTTGAACTCCCAACCTCAGGTAATCCACCCACCTCGGCCTCCCAAAGTGCTGGGATTACAGGCATGAGTCACTGTGCCCTGCCAAGTGTTTTTAATGGCCAAATGTTTTATTAAGGAAAAAGCCCAAAATCCAGAACTGAGTTAACATGCTATGAAACATAGGTTACATGAACAGGGTGGTGTATGATCTATAAACTAGACTGAGTAAATAGAAAAAAAAGAGCCAGAGTAAGAAATCACTATGAGATCACAAGCACCCAGGAAATTCATATAAATCTTAACAAAAATTTTATAAGTCTACAATCCACAGGATAATGTTGGATTAAGTCAGTCTCACCCATATCTAAGGTTGCCTCAAAGAACTAAGGTTAATATGTGAATTATACAAGTTATGTTTGAGTGGTTTCACTAAAGAAAAAAATATTACTATGCTTATGTAACAGCTCTAGCTGTGTCCTTGATCCCAGACTCTCTCACCTCTTCTTGACCTTACTACCTCTCTCTTTCACCATGTGAAGTTTTCCTTCTCTACTAGCAGCATGCTCTCAGATGATAATTAGTTTCTCTCATGTTAAAAAATCAACTCCTTAATTCATATTCCTCCTAATACCACCAACTATTTTCTCTTCTCATTCAGACTTCTAGCCATAGTCTATATTTTTGTCTCCACTTTCTTACAGCACATTTATTCTCAATTCAGTTCAAGCTAGAGGTATCACATTACCTGATTTCAAACTATACTATAAGACTACAGTAACTGGTACAAAAACAGACACACAGACCAATGAAATAGAATGAAGAAATAAAGCTGCACACATACAGCCATCTGATCCTCAACAAAGTCAACAAAAATAAACATGGGAAAAGTACTCCATATTCAATATATTTGTTCATTATAAATATTGTTAAAGTGTCGTCTTTAATTAGCTACACACTAACACTTGTAAAACCATTGCTTATAAAACTATTTTTTTAATTCGTTCATTTCCTAGTGGCTGAATTTTAGAACTTTCTTCTTTTGAATGGCCTTACTCACATAATTTGTTTGCTGCTTACAATAATAGAATTGATATATACCACAAGAGGGCTATCCCAAATCTATAAAAATGTTGTAATAGAAAATTATTGGGTTTGGGTGGCCTAGCATTCATTTATCCATCTGGAAGGAACCTTATTTCCTTTTGGAGAATAACTTCTAACCCTATGAACACAATCTGATGGGACTGACATATCCCATACAGGATATCCCTGTATAACAAATTAGGCCACATAATTATATTCTTTTTCCAGAATATAATTTTAAAAATTTATAGCCTTTTTATTATAAAACACAGATATGGCAAAAAAACACAAATATATGGTTTAGTGAATTATTACAACGCAAACAATCTTTCAACTACCATCTACATTAAGTAAAGAACTTTTTCAGCCATTTCAGAACCCCCTTCATTTAGCTCATCCCAAAGACTATTCCCTCCTTATAAAAATCATCATCATCCTGAATTTTATAGGTTTCTTCAACAAAGATAATGATAACCACAGGCCTGAAGATATTGGTATTTTAGGCTTTGGGGGACATCTTATAATCTAGTTCTGTTGTAAATGATCTCCAGATAGTTTTGCTATCTAGCTGCTTCCTCTAATTTTATGCAAGAATTCAAGAATATTTAAAAACTCTGCAGCCACCTCAACACCTTTGTCCCAGAATTCCTGAAACTGGAATCTTGAGTAGATGAATAAATGTATTGAAAACAATTGAACACTTAGTGGAGATGTTTTAACTAAAATTTTGCTGATAAAACTTTCCTAAAGTTCTTGTTTACTGATGCCCAGAGCTGCCTTGGTTCTTAATATCCTTCTGACAAATATCTTTTCACTTAAGTTAGCTAGACAGTTTCTTTTGTTTGAAAACAAAGAACCCAAACTATATCAAAACTCTTAAGTCAGTAGTAAACTTGTTTCAGCTCCAATATTTAAAATCTTAGAAGTTGTCACTGACCTCTTTACAACAAGAACAATCTGATCAAACTAAAAAATCAATGACTCTACTTGGACCCATCATAGAACTAATGGTTTGGATCAAACCACCATCCTGAAATCCGCAGAGGCATGTTCTCCCAGAGAAATAAAGCAACTTATGTCTGCTTAACTTGGAGCAGAAGCCACTGGAGACATAAACTGTTAGAAACACTTAAAAGTAATAGTTTTGATAAACTGCTGGAGGCTGAGTGTAGACTAGTGTGAGAATAAGAAACTCCTGGAGACTGCAGGTATCACACTTTTATGGTCTTTCTGAGTTTCACCAAGTTTTCATCATGAAGATCCCAGAAAAATTCACTCTTGGTTCTGGCAGGAAAAGGAGGCTTCTGAAGGGGGATCTATGTGCAAACCACATGTAGATCCTTCTCCATAACAAAGGCCTACTCTCCAGAGAAAACTTCTTTGCCAAAGTATAATTCTGATAACTTATCCCAGGTGGGGAAAAAGAATTCCTGCCCACTTCAGCCCCTTTTGGCCTTCCTATTTCATTTAAGGGTGGGGAGAGAGACCATAGTCAACTGGAGACAAGCCTTAGGAAACAGATTGACAACATTGCAGCCAGCGAGTAGAGAGTAGGGGATAAATGCTGTAACACTGAAAAAAAGACAGAAACATTGGTGAAGGCCATAGACTCAAGGCTTAGACCACTAAAAGAGTGACAGTCAATCAGAAAATTATGAAGTGCTTCTCCTCCCACATACCCTACCACCACACTGGCAAGTCTCAAATATAGTAACAGTGGAATATAGCTGAAAGAGCTGCAAGACACAGACTGTCTTTGAAGAACAGTACATACGAGGTACATACGAGGTACATACGAAGACTGGAGACAAAATAAAAACAAAAATCCCAGAACACTAGAGAAATTTGAAGTCTCTGATTCCTAGCCAGATTGACATACATCCTCTTACTAAAGTCCTATTTGCCTCAGTTCCTACTACCTGATATAACATGTCTAGCTTTTAACATAAAATTACAAAGCAAGCTAAAGGCAAGAAAGAAATAGTCTGAAAAAATACAGCAACCATAACAACCAGATTCAGTTATGTCACAGATGTTGGAATTATAAGATAGGAAATTTAAAATGCATGTTAAGGGCTCTAGCGGAAAAAGTAGATAAACACAAGACCTGATGGTAATATAAACAAAATGATGGGAATTCTCCAAAAGAATAAAAAAGAAATGCCCGAAATGAAAATAGAGTGACAGGAATGAAGAATGCTTTCAGTGAGCTCATCAGTAGACTTAACATGGCTGAGGAAAGAATCAATGACCTTTTAGATAAATAGTCCCATAGAAAATTTCCAAACTGAAATGCAAAGAGTGAAAAGAATGAAAAAATACAGAACAGAACATCCAAGAACTGTGGGACAACTGCAAAAGATGAAACATATATATAATTATAATATCAGAGAAAGAAAAAACAGAGCAGAAGAAATATTTGAAGGATTAATGGCCCATAATTTTCCTTAATTAATGATAGCCACTAAACCACAGACACAGCAAGCTCAGAAAATACCAAATAGTATAAATACAAAAACAGAAAGAACCCACACCTAAGCATATTCAAATTTCAGAAAACTAAAGACAAAGGAAATCTTGCCCAGACTTCACCACTACAATATACATTAACGTAACAAAACTGCACTTGTACCCCTTGAAGTTATACCAAAAATATTAATTGATTTTTTAAGCAAGGTGGAAAAAACACCTTACATATACAGAAAAACAGACAATAAAGCATAGCAGACTTCTCATCAGAAATGATGCAAGCAAGAAGAGAATGGAGTGAAATATTTAAAGTGTTGAAAGAAATAAAAATCAACCTAAAATTCTATATTTAGTGAAATTGTCTTTCAAAAATGAAAGAGAAATAATATCAGTAGCATGGTAGAATATTGGAGAGATCCAAAAAACCTTCCTTCCACAGAACATCTAAAAATGTTCTGTAAAATTAAAGATAGTTCACTTTAATTATTGAATGAACCTGCAATAAACTAAGAGAAATCCACCAAATATAGGACTGAATCAGGAACACAAGATCAAGAAGATATGAAAACTCTGAAGCCAGAAAATTCTTGGCCAACTCTGAGTCATGGTAGGTTAGAGCTACTGTGCAGAAGACAGTATGGGAACAAAGATCATGCTGCATAAAGGTGGAGCCCTGGAAGGCCTACCATCTCAGGGAAAGAGTGAACTAGAAAAAAAAGAAACTTGACCTAGTAATCAAATAGACAACCTGTCTCAGCATTGGCTCTGGATAAAAGTTTGTTTGTTTGCTTAAGTCTCTCCACAGAAAACTGTGACCTTTTTCTGACCCTCACAAGAATTTAGGGCCTAAATCTACATTAATGGAAGGTTGAAACTTAAGTGGAGTTGAGTGTGTTGTGTTTATAGGCCCCTCTCCCTAGAGGAGCGTACATTTATGCTAGCTTCAAGGAATTTCTACAGATAAAGTTCCAAGTATTATTTAATAACAATTTTAAAATCACAAACACAAAAGAAAATAAGCCATCAGAAACAGGAGTAAACAACACAGTGAATAACAAGACCCTGACATACTTCAGGTATTGAAACTATTAGATAAAAAAAATTGTTAACTATGTCTTCGGAAATATAACAGGGATTGACAAATATGAGCAATGAAAAACAAATCAATGAGACAAAACTCATCAGGAAAATTTGAAAACTAACCATGTGAACTTTAAAAAATGAAAATGTAATGAAATTTAAAACTCAATCAAAAGGTTAAAAAGCAGATTAGATACAGCTAATTAGAATTAATGAATGGATTATAAAATTGAAAAAATATTCAAATTGCAGCTCAGAGACACAGACAGGTATAGAGAGGTTTACAAACATAGAATATAGAATGAGACGAGCTAATTAGCATTCCAGGAAGAGATAATTCAAATAAGGAGAAGTAATATTTAAAGAAATAATGACTAATAATTTTAAAAAGTTGATGAAAGACATCAATTATCATATTCAGGAAGGTCAACAAATCCCAAACGTATAAATAAAACAAATTCCCACCCCAACATAGAGTGAAGCTGCAAAACAACAAAGACAAGAAGAAAATCTTAAAAGCAACTAGAAAGAAATGATAGATTACCCAACAAAGGGGACACAATTAAACTGACAGCTTTATTTCTTAATAACAACAATGGGCCAGGTGTGGTGTTGTGCACCTGTAGTCCCAGCTACTCAGGAAGCTGAGGTGGAAGAATTGCTTGAGCCAGGGGGTTTGAGTCCATCCTAGGCAACAGAGCAAGACCCCATTGCTTTAAAAAAAGGAGTCAGAAGATAATGAAATAATATACAATTGAAAGATCTTCTGAGAAGGAAAATAAAATAAAGATACTATCCAAAAAAAAAATGAAAACAGGATTTATCACTAAAAGACTTTCACTGAGGGAACATGAAAAGAATGTACTTCAAGAGGAAGCCAGCTGATTCCAGTAGGATGTACTGAGATGCTCTTCTTAAGAAGGAATGTTGGAACTTCACTAGAACAAGACACTAATGATCCTCAGGACCACATTTACAGAAAATTGTATTTATTTCTTCCAAACATTATTTTAGATTTACATATATTTGATTTTGCCAAGAGTTTAAAAATTCTGGAAGAACCTAGTATGCTTTCCAGGCAATATACTTTTTTAAAAAAGGTTTTTAAAAACGTTACTAACAGGATGAATATAGTAGGAGAATATTTTATATTTCTGTAGTCCAAGAGACTTGCTTCTGGCTAACAAGTACATTTCTGGGAAAGCTTGCTCAATCTGAATCAGAAAGCAGAGAAAAGAAGCAGTCAGATCAGCAGGAAGAACAAATGTTGCAAATGGAAGAAAACACAAGACAGATGGCTCAATCTGTGTTAGATCACACTGAACCATTGTGAAGGCAAGTAAGGACATTAATTGTTCAGAGCATGCACATAGTGAAATGGGAGGAAATTATTCATTATTTGCAGATGGATTTCCTGATACTCTACAGAAAGACTACTAACATACCTGCATAATGCTGTCCCCAGAGGAAATAAAAAGATTTGACATTTTCTCCCAAAATCGATCTTAGTTTCACATTTACAAAGAGTCTTCATTGGACTATTTATCCTTATGCTATTTTTATGGCTTTTTCATTGGTTTAAGGCTGAAAAATATTAGAAAAATTTGGAGTGATTTGCTTACTAAAAAGCCATATTATAAGTCCTTATTATTTCAATTGGTGCCAGATAATACTTCAGTAATTGTCATAAAAAAAGTCAGAGCTTTTTGTCAATGACAACAATTGCGAAGAAGACAATAGTTTCTCTCATTCATGCCACATTAAAAATTAACTTTTCTACTTTTAACTTCCTCACCCCCAGGAAGATTTGACCTCCAGAGCCAAAATTACTATTTTTAGCTACATTTATCTCTGCTGGGTATCAATAGATACCCAGTATTATCTAATTTACATTACAGTGTTTCTAACTAATATTCCTTCCAGGGTTACACTTTTAGAAGAATTCTTCTTAACCAGAATGAAACACTTATTGGTAGAATGTCCAGCAACTGGCAAATTTCTAAACATCTACTGTATCAAAGTGGCATGTCAAGCCATTTAAAAAAGGACATGTTTTGAGGATAATTGGCTAGCCATTTGGAAGAAAAGTGAAATCAGATCTCTACTTCAGGCCATAGACAAATACAATAAAAGATTCATGATTAATTATCATAAAGTAAAAATAAAAGTTAAAAATTCAAAAGAAAATATACTAGGAAATATTATTCTTTATACTAAGCCTTTCTTATGAAACAAAACTAAATAAAATTAAGAAAAATATTGAAACTTTGATTACATAAAATTTTGTGATTTTTTAAATTTTAATTTGTTTTAGAGACAGAGTCTTGCTCTGCTGCCTAGGCTTGAGTGCAGTGGCACAATCACGTCACTGCAACTTTTGTTTGTCTGTTATTTTATTTTAAGTTCCAGGATACAAGTGCAGGATGTGCCGGCTTGTTACGTAGGTAAATGTGTGTCACTGTGGTGTGCTGTACCTGTCAACCCACTGCCTAGGTATTAAGCCCAGCACGCATTAGCTATTTTTCCTGATGCTCTCCCTCCCCCTAACCCGCCCCTCCTGACAGGCCCCAGTGAATCACTGCAACTTTGAACTCCTGGGCTTAAGTGATCCTCCTGCCTCGGTCTCTCAAAGTTCTGGCATTATAGGCATGAGCCACTGCACCTGGCCTCTACATAAAATTTTTAAATATCATCCAGTAAGAAAGACCATATACAAAATTAAAATTCTGAATTAGAAATTGAAAAGATATTTGTAACATATATGATAGACAAGGAAAGCCAGTAAAGGCAGTGTTTAAGAGCATAGGCTCAGAAATGAGATTGCATAGGTTCAAATATTAACTACACCACATTCTTAGTCTTTTGACCTTAGGCAAGTTATTTAACCTCCTTGTGCCTCAAGTTTCCTCATGTATAAGAAGGAGGTAATAATAAATCTATTTTCTTGGGTTAGCTGAGAACTATTATAATTGCCCATGATATATCAAAGGTTAATCAAATCAATAAGATAAGCGGTACTGATCCACTGGATACTGAACATGAATTAAAACCTATCTATCCATTTTATCTTATTTTCAGCTACTCCTTGGCACAGATCTTACATATCAAATTGTCCTGGTCCACATTCTCTTTAAATTGGGTGTATATTTCTGTGGTGGTTAATTTTGGATGCCAACTTGACTGACTTAAGGGATACCTAGCTGGTAATAACTGGCAAAGCATTATTCCTAAGTATGTCTGTGCAGATGTTTCTGGAAGAGATTGGCATTTGAATCAGTAGACTGAGTAAGGAAGATCCACCCTCCCCCATGGATGAGAACCATCCAATTGGCAGAGGGCCTGGATAGAACAAAAGGGCAAGAGAAAGCTGAATCTGCTCACTCTTCTGGAGCTGAGACACTCATCTTCTCCTGCCCTGGCACATCAAAACTCCAGGTTCTCTGATCTTGGAAACTGGGACTTAATCCAGCATCCCCTTACTGCCCAAAGTTCTCAGGACTTTGGACTTGGACTGAGCGATGCTACCAGCTTCCTTGGCTTTCCAGATTGTAGATGGCATATCATGGAATTTCTCAGTCTCCAAAGTAATGTGAGCCAATTCCCATAACTCTCTTCTCTATCTAATCTATTAATATTTACCTTTCTATCTTACTGTTTTTCATTTATCTGGAGAACCCTAATAAAACTTCCTGTTGCATACCTTTAATGTCATCATCATTATCTCAGTCTAAAATTCTCCTTGCAGTCACTGGAAGTAAAATATTAATATCACCCATATTTTAAATTCAAACTCAAATCCTGCTTTTAATATATTATTAGTCAGCCAAAATGTTGCATTCTCTCTCTGAATTTCTAAGGAGTCTATAATACTAGTTTCTACATATAATCAAATATTGTTTTGTTCTTTCAGTGTGGAATATGTACATGTTTTATCTCCTACAGAAATGTGTAAATTTTCACAAGCAAGAATCTTCTACTTCTTTAACCTCACAATGCATAGTAAATACTTATTGTGGAAATGTTAAAAAATTTTTTCTGTCTTCCATAACATTGATCTGCTACAGGCCAATCAGTGAGAATGTATATAGAATTCCCATACCTGTAATCTGTTCACCACCACCACCACCAACTTCCGCCCGAAACCCTTACCCTACATACACACTTAGAAAAAGAAAGAAATATTTCCCAAATGGCATATGGTTCCTTTTGTTACTTGCACTTAACTAATAAATATATGAGACATGATCTGTGCTACATTTTTAGCTGAAAGGGGGAATGGGTGGAAGAGTTAAGCAGGCTATTTCAGTGTTTAAGAGAGATGATGGTGGCTTGGGCAGGATGGTAGCAGAGGAGGTCGAGATGGGATCAGGCTGGGTGTGGTGGCTCACACCTGTAATCCCAGCACTTTGGGAGGCCCAGGCGGGTGGCTCATCTGAGGTCAGGAGCTTGAGACCAGCCTGACCAACATGGGGAAACCCTGTCTCTACTAAAAATACAAAAATTAGGTGTGCATTTCTGTAACGGGTGTGGTGGTGCATGCCTGTAATCCTAGGTACTTGGGAGGCTGAGGCAGGAGAATCACTTGAACCTGGGAGGTGGAGGTTGCAGTGAGCTGAGATCGCACTACTGCATTCTAGCCCGGGCAACAGTGTGAGACCCCATCTCAAAAAAAAAAAAAAGAGAGATGGGATCAGACTCCAGATACATTTTGAAGGTAAAGGCAGCATATTTGCCTGCAGACTGGATATAGTGTGAGAAAGAAAGGTCAAGGGCAAGATCCAGAATGTCAACTGCATAGCTGACTTCAGAAAATAACCAGTTCAAATCAGAGCAAATGGATGAAGAGGTGAGGGCATAGGTTTCCAAATGAGATGGGCAAAATATCTTTGTTTTGAATAGCTGAAAATTATATTAGTAGGCATACAACAGATTTAGTAGTGCATATTTAAAAATTAAGAGTAGATAAATAGAAAATGAGCCAATAAACTAACCAGGCAATTATTAATCTTAGGAAAAAAATATTAAGTATATAATAAAAGGTATATAAGCCAGATTTATTTAGCTTTGCAGGGAACAATATTTTTATGGTATTAATAACATAAACATAGAGTAATCGATTTAGCAAAATATTGGGATAGAACTCTACTGGAAGGATGAGAAGAGGGGAAAAGTACAAAAAACTAAATAAATCCTTATTTGCCATAACAGGAAGTCAATAGATAAAGTATAAAATTGTCAAATCAAGAAATAGGATTATGAACATATTATTTAGACGTGGAGGTAAATATAGAGGATACTGCTAAAAATAGTGAAAAATGATACCTTATAGGGTAAGGCTAATTTTAACATGAATAATTACAGTTAACTGGAACCTCAGATATTGTTTTTCTGTTTGTTTTTGTTTAATTTTGTATTTTTTTATTACACTTTAAGTTCTAGGGTACATGGGCACAACGAGCAGGTTACATAGGCAAACATGAGCCATGTTGGTTTGCTGCACCCATTAACTTGTCATTTACATTAGGTATTTCTCCTAATGCTATCTCTCCCCTGCTACCCTCACTCTACGACAGGCCCTGGTGTGTGATGTTCCCCATCCTGTGTCCAAGTGTTCTCATTGTTCAATTCTCACCTATGAGTGAGAACTTGCAGTGTTTGGTTTTCTGTCCTTGTGATAGTTTGCTCAGAATAATGGTTTCCAGCTTCATCCATGTCCCTGCAAAGGACATAAACTCATCCTTTTTATGGCTGCATAGTATTCCATGGTGTATATGTGCCACATTTTCTTAATCCAGTCTATCACTGATGGACATCTGGGTTGCTTCCAAGTCTTTGCTATTGTGAACAGTGCCTCAATAAACATATGTGTGCATGTGTCTTTAGAGTGGCATGATTTAAAATCCTTTGGGTATATACCCAGTAATGGGATCACTGGGTCAAGTGGTATTTCTAGTTCTAGATCCTTGAGGAATCGCCACACTGTCTTTCACAATGGTTGAACTAGTTTACACTTCCACCAACACTGTAAAAGTGTTCCTATTTCTCCACATCCTCTCCAGCATCTGTTGTTTCCTGACTTTTTAATGATCGCCATTCTAACTGGTGTGAGACGGTATCTCACTGTGGTTTTGATTTGCATTTCTCTGATGACCAGTGATGATGAGCATTTTTTCATGTGTCTGTTGGCTGCATAACTTTCTACTTTTGAGAAGTGTCTATCCATATCCTTTGCCCACTTTTTGATGGAGTTGTTTTTTTCTTGTAAATTTGTTTAAGTTCTTTGTAGATTCTGGATATTAGCCCTTTGTCAGATGGGTAGATTGCAAAAATGTTCTCCCATTCTGTAGGTTGCCTGTTCACTTTGATGGTAGTGTATTTTGCTGTGCAGAAGCTCTTTAGTTTAATTAGATCCCATTTGTCTATTCTGGCTTTTGTTGCCATTGCTTTTGGTGTTTTAGTCTTGAAGTCCTTGCCCATGCCTATGTCCTGAATGGCATTGCCCAGGTTTTCTTCTAGGGTTTTTATGGTTTTAGGTCTAACATGTAAGTCTTTAATCCATCTTGAATTAATTTTTGTATAAGGTGTAAGGAAGGGATCCAGTTTCAGCTTTCTACATATGGCTAGCCAGTTTTCCCAGCACCATTTATTAAATAGGGAATCCTTTCCTCATTTCTTGTTTTTGTCAGGTTTGTCAAAGATCAGATGGTTGTTGATGTGTGGTGTTATTTCTGAGGCCTCTGTTCTGTTCCATTGGTCTATATCTCTGTTTTGGTACCAGTACCATGCTGTTTTGGTTACTGTCGCCTTGTAGTATAGTTTGAAGTCAGGTACCATGATGCCTCCAGCTTTGTGGAACCTCAGAGATTCTAGTTCAGTAGGTTAGAGTGGGCCCCATGAATGTACATTTCTAGCAAGCTTACTCCTGGCCTGGGCAACATGGCGAAACCCTCCTTCTACAGAAAATACAAAAATTCCAGGCATGGTGGTGCACACCTGTGGTCCCAGCTACTGGGGGGCTGAGGTGGGAGGATCGTTTGAGCCTGGGAGGTGGAGGTTGCAGAGAGCCAAGATCATGCCACTGCAGTCCAACCTGGGTGACAGAGTGAGACCTCATCTCAAAAAGAAAAAAAAAATAAAAGTCTCACTGGTGATGCCAATGCTACTGCTCTTAGGTCCAAACTTTGAGAAAAACGGCCACGGAAAGTAGAACTAAGGAGTTAGAAACAGTGGAACAGAAGACATCTGTTTTTTCATTATAATTATTTTAGTAGAGTGGTTCTCAAACTTGGGTGGTCATTGGAATCACCTGGGGATCTTTGACAACTACTGATGCCTAGATACCATCCCCAGATGTTGTGATGTAATCCATCTGAGGTGCAACCTGGTGTTGGTGCTTTTAATAGCCCTCCAGGTGATTTCCATGTGCGGCCAAGCTAGAGAACTACTTTTTAAGCACAATTTTAAGTATGTGCATAAACTAATTTTTAACATTAAAGTAATTATCTGTATAGTCTGCATAGGAGTGGGAAGACTGTCAGACGAAGAGCTGAAAGACGGGATTATGTCTGATATGATCCTCTGCCATGAGCCAGCTCTTTATCATTGGGAAAGTCACCAAATCTATCTGGGCTTCAGTTTCCTCATGCGTAAAATTATGATGTTGGACTAGCTATTCTCAAATGTTCTTTTCAACTTCACATTTTTATGGGTAATTGCTATAATGCTCTATGCTATAAAAGTTTACAGCAACAAATATACTCCATGTGGATACCAAGAGTAATTATTATTATTTACGAAACTATATTATATATAATTTTATTATTATTATCTTTTTCATATATACATACCACTTTTCCCCAGTGCCTATTTGTTTTACTCAGTACAATAATCAAATCGCCCTAGAAAATAAAGATGAAAACAGTTGAGATTAATTTATACTTGATTTCTCTAAAACATCATTTGCCAAATTGCACCCATGAAGAGGACAAAATAGTCCACCCTTGGGTTATTGTAATTTATTTTCTCAATAGTGATAATGAGCAGATTCTGACCCTTCTACTGGCCTCATATGTCTATCTACAAGGAGTATCCTTTTGCAAGATGTCCCCCTCTAACTAACTTTAAAGGGGCAGTGTGTGGTGATAAAAGTTCAGGCATAAGAAAGTAGAGAAAGCTCTCACTTAACATTGTCAATAGATTTTTGGAAACTGTGACTTGAAGCAAAACAACAGATAATGAAACCAATTTTGCCAAAAGCTAATTGATATAAGTGAGAGTTAAGTTCCTATAGCATATTTTGGTCACAAAAATATCACCAAACTTCTAAATAAAAACCAAACACTTCTAATATTAAACATTAAAATGAATGTGAGCTATGTATAAATTTTTAAATGATTAATAAAAACAAGTATGATAATTACTTACCCAATTATTCCAGCTCAGATGGCTGGAGCCTATTTTGGCAGCTCAGGGCACAAAGCAGGAACCAGCCTGGACAGGACAGGATGCCTTTTCATCACTGGGTATACTCATACACACACTGACACACACACCCACACCCGCCCATCCTAGGACCATTTAGACACTCCAATTCACCTAATGTATGCATCTTTGGGATGTGGGAGGAAACCAGATTACCCAGAGAAAACTCATGTAGATGTGGTGAGAGCTTACCAACTCCACACAGATAGTGGCCTTGGCTGGAATCAATTTTTTTTCTCTCATCAACGTTATAATGAAACCATGTTGAAGAAAATGAGGTTATTCAAGGACCTGCTGTAATTGATTGGCGTGGTGGCTAAACTCCCTGGTGACTCCTCATTACTCAAAGGTCTTACCCTGATTATCCCGGAGGCCTGGAATAATTGTGCTAAATTCTCAATCATGAGGCCGGGCGCGGTGGCTCACGCCTGTAATCCCAGCACTTTGGGAGGCCAAGGCAGGCGGATCACAAGGTCAAGAGATCGAGACCATCCTGGCTAACACGGTGAAACCCTGTCTCTACTAAAAATACAAAAAATTAGCCAGGTGTGGTGGCGGGCACCTGTAGTCCCAGCTACTGGGAAGGCTGAGGCAGGAGAATGGCATGAACCCGGGAGGCGGAGCTTGCAGTGAGCTGAGATCGCGCCACTGCACTCTAGCCTGGGCGACAGAGCAAAAATGAGTCTCAAAAAAAAAAAAAAAAAATTCTCAATCATGAATACTAACAAAGAGAGATTTGGGGAATGAGGATTGATATAAATAATCCAAGAGATTTTATATTGACTTCAAAATGCACTATATAGAGAGAACTTCCAATTTGTCTTTAGAATTATGTTTTCCTTAGAATAATTTAAAATCAGTTATCATTTTTTGAGTCAATAGAGATAACTGGTGTTGCATAGGTGAAGAAGGAAAACTGGTCTGAAACAACAAAAATTAGTTGCTCTGAATTACAGACGGATTATCAAGAGTAAGTTATTTATTAAAATAAACATATTCATGCACATGTGTTTGTCCATGACTTTGACCTCCTGCCTTTTAAGGAACTTTTTTGCTCAGATGGAAATCATAAGCTAAAATAAAAGGTGAATTCTAAAATGAAATGAGGTCAGAGCCATGTGCCATGATTTTGCAGGTAGTTAAAAATGAACTGAGAATTCACCATCTGGTGAGAGGCATCTTGGGGAAGCAGCCACCTTCTGTTGGAAATAAATGACATGAAAGCTTGTCGAGCTATTTATTCTTAAGTAGTTGTGACCATGTTTTGCTCCTCCACTGAAATAAGCTCAACTTTTGATCTCACACTTTTAGAATGGATATTCTTAGCTAACAGTGACACTAATCTAATCAATTATTTTGTGCCAACAGAGAAGTTGTAGGAGACAGTCCCTTCTCTCAACCCCTAAGTTTGCCTTACTTTTCTAGGTAAAATAAGAACATGTTATCAGAATTTAAACCCTTCTAGTCTACCCAACTAGAAACACTAATTGATAAATTCCAGGTGAGGTAGGAGAGAAGATCAGCACTAAGAAGAAGAAGAAGATTGGTGGACTAGTAGCATCTTGCAACTGCCCTGAAATCACAGCATCTATGCATAAAGACTAGAAAATACACACTTACCTTTTAGTATATGTGCTACTGAAGTGAACACTACACTTACTTTTAGAAAACAGTTGTAAATAGAGGTATCTGCTTTCTTTACAGAAAATCTTTGAGAGTCACTCAAAATCATTTTGAAAGAGATTTATAAATAATATTTTAAAGGTAACCTCAATGAATGAAAATAATGCTAACTCATCTGTATAGCATTTACAAATACTTTCAAAGACTGAATTTTATTCTTTATAACAACTGTGTGAGATAGGTAAAGTAAGTAAAAGCACTATTTTACAAAGGAAGGAACTGAGATTCAAAGAGATTAAATAGAGTACTAGAAATGGTATAGCTAGTACATAATAGGAAGAGAGGGAGGTGAAAGGGCTTATATTCAAGCAACTATAATAACAACCACCACCACCATTTCCTGAACACCTACCATGTTCCAGTGATTATGTTAATCATTTTAAGGATATTATTGCATTTATTAAAATATTATTTCTTAAAAAGGAAATAAAAAGTAGGACAATTTCTTGCAAAAAATTTTAATTCAGTAAAACAACTTAAGGCAGATGATGATGATGATAACTATCATTTGTTGAACAGCTATTTGCTAGGCACTTAATCTAGATTTTATCTAATTCTCACAATTACCCAAAGAGATTACTATTATGTATTTCATTTTACACATAAAAAATATGAGGCATAGAGGGATTAACTGACTTGATCAAGACTACACAGCTGGTAAGTGATGGAACATACTATTATATGTGGTAACAAACACTGGTTACATGGAATTATTTACTCTTTCTTCTTAACTGTCATGAAAACTTACCTATCATAGACCTAACTACATAACTGGTATTTTAAGCAATTATTTTTGTTTCCCATAATTTTACTTAAGCTTCTTGATGTGGATAATCTCTCTCCTACCCTTGGATTAAAACTCAGGTAGACCCCATGTTTTTTCTGGCCACTCTTGGGTAAAGTCCTATGATCATGTTAAGTCACAAATACAGTCTGAGTATAGTAATTATAAGTGTACAATAATAGATAATGATCAAAACTCCAAAATTGTTTTAATGTTAAAGTCTTCCTGCCTTTTGCAACATGGGCCAGCAGAGGCTGGACACAGGCAAGTTGGAAGTGAGTGCAGTCCTCCTTCCTGTCCCTGCTGTTTCCCCTAGTTTATTAACTATGATTTTTGATTTTCTGTTTCCACCAGAGTGAAAGTTGGGATGGGGAGGGGAGAAGAAATAAAAGGATGAGAAAGTTTTTACATGACTGTTATTGTTATAAGGTGACTCTGTGCTCTCTGGGACTGCAAGACATATAATTTGACATTTTTATCCCCCATGGGCCATTTTTATTGGTTCTTTGGAAATCTCTGTTGAGGGCCTCTCAACTTCCATTGTCTTGATCTGGCTGAATGGATTTTATTCTGGCAGCTAATTCTTCTAGAATCCTTCAGCCCACCTCCACTTTCTTCCTTCTGAGGTCCCATCACCCTTCTAAGCAGCACCGTTGAACAGAATGTAATACAAATGCAATACGAACTGAGACAGATTGTCTCTAAAGCTAGCCATAACACTCTCTTCTCATCCCTTTGCTCTTTTGTAATGTGGTTTCCACTCTTCCCATAAGGAGATGAAGTCTATTTTCCTTTCTTTTGAAACTGGGACCATCCCAATAAAAGGCAGCAAAAGCTATGTTTTGTGACTTCCAGGCCTACATCTTAAGAGATCTTGCAGCTTCCATTTTTGCCCCTTTGGAGTTCTGAGTCATCATGCATATTAGTCCAACTACCCTGCTGGAGAGAGAGGCTCAGCCAGATCCCAGGCGTTCCAGCCATGCCAGCTGAGGCACCAGGTATGGAGTGGACATTTTAGATACCCCAGGAACACAGAGAAGAGAGATCCCAGCCAACACCGTAGAGACAAGCCAGCCCTGAGCCTACCCCAAATTGCAAAATTGTGAGCATATAAATTATTGCTTTTATTTTAACCTTCTATATTTTGTGGTAGGTTTTTATTTTTTATTTTTTTTATTTTTTATTTTAGCAGCAGTATATAACTGATAAAAGGCTATCTGGTCTACAGTAAACACTCCTGTATTCCTGATCACACGTACTTTGGGAGGGCAGAGAACTCTCCTTCATTTTGCTGCTCATGTTGTTTGTCAACCCATCTCAAAGATTTCCTTAGAGTCAAACAGCAACCCAATAAAGTTAAACACATACTTAACATATTGACCCATAAATACCACTCCTAGCACAAGAGAAGTTGAAGACATGTTCACATAAAGACCTATTTACAAATGCTTAAAATAGCTTTATTCATAATTACCAAAAACTGGGAGGAATCAAAAAATTCATCAACTGGTGAATGGATAAACAAATTGTCATTTATCCATGAAACTACTGATGCATGCAACAACATGGATGAGTCTCAAAAGCAATATGTTAATTGAAAGAAGGAAGATATGAAAAGCTACATATTATTATATAATTTCGTTCATATGACATTCTGAAAAAGACAAAACTAAATGGGCAAAATTCAAACCAGTGTTGGTTAGCATCTGGGAGTATGAGAAGGGTATTAATTTCAAAGTGGTACCAGATAACTTTTTTGTGTAATGATGTGGTATTTTTTACATGACTGCATATATTTGTCAAAACTCATACCTAACCTAAAAGGTTAATTTTACTGTGTGTGTATTATACCTCAATAAACCTGACTTAATAAATAAAATCCACTAATGCCCTTCAACCATGGTTAACACATATCAAGCTATATAAGTAGTCTTATGGAAACCCCCGTCACTGGAATTGAGTGCCAGTTTCCCCAATCCATTTGGGTGGTGAAGGTTGGTAATTACAGTATAGCATAGCTCTCTCTAAATTAATCATCCTCAAAAATCTCTCCAACCTTCCAAAAAGCCAAACATTTCGTGCCTTTTTTTTTTTTTTTTTTTTTTTTTTTTTCAGAGACAGGGTCTCACTCTGTTGCCCAGGCTGGAGTGGAGTGTGGTGCAATCGTAGTTCACTACAGTGGACTACAGGCACACACGAGCATGCCCAACTAACTTCATTGTTTTCCAAATTCTTTTTAGAGACAAGTCTCACTATTGCTCAATCTGGTGTCTAACTCCTAGCCTCAGGTGATCTTCCCACCTTGGCCTCCCAAAATGCTGGGATTATAGGCATGAGCCACTGCTCCTGGCCTTTTTATGCTCTTCATAAGGATGAGTCATCTAACATATTTTTGACTGTTTACTTTGAAAATTTGCATCTGGATTATCATATCCTCTGGAATGTGCCCTCTGTTGTATCTTGGTGTCTCAATTGAAATTTGTGGTATTTATATACATTATAAAGTAATGCTACATAGAGAAACATGATTTTTTAATGTCAGTTTCTAGGAAATAATTATCTACCCACATATTTACCATTTGAAAAGCTCTTTACTCTTTCTTAAATATCTGAATTTCCATCTGTTACCATTTTCCTTCTGCCTGAAGAACTTCCTTTTGTATTTTTTGCAGTGTAGGTCTGCTAGCAATAAACTCTCTTGGTCTTCTTTTGTCTTTACTTTTCATTCTTTCCTCTTAGAAACTCATAGTGAGCATATAACATTACTACTATCCAGGCATGTTGCTATTCAGGTTTTATGAGGTTTCTGTGAATAAGTGACTGTTTCAGCAATGGGTAAACACAGTCTAAACTGAACAAAACAAAACAAAATGCACACTTTTAAAATGTGTTTTGATGTTCATCAAAGGTTTAGGGGGAAAGGAATCCTGCTCTAGCATAACAGACTAAAAAAGTCTTCTAAATCTCTCTGAGATAAGACCACATTTCTGAGAACAAAAGCTAACTTCCTCACTGATTTAAAATTATGTTTTGTATTCTCTAATTCTGGAGCAAGTTATCAATAAGATGTGTCTTTTAGGATGATTTGCAGGACTTTAGGAGTAATTGTTAATGAGCTTTTGCTGTTTACAAATGTGTGTGTGAAGGTGTGTGTTTGTATATATAAACCAAATTTAATGCACAATAATTTTTGAGTAGGTAAATGATTGTCAACTATTTTATTTTACCTCTTTACAAAAATTAAAAATTTTCTCTAATGGGATGAGTTTTATAATAATATTTAAAAATCAAGAAACCTCAAATCTAAAAAATAAGGAGATTGAGGCTCCTTGTTTATATGGTGATTACCATTTTATAGATAAGAACACTGATGCTTACAGATTTTATGTAACTTGCTTAAGATCACAAATCTAGTAAGTGTTAGATGTAAGAATCAAATCTAGGTTTATCATATGACTAAGCAAGTGTTCTTAACCTTTAACCCTCTGATTTCTTATCTTCTTTGACCTTACATGCTGGCAGTAAAAAACAAACAAACACATATTGGTACATATGTTCTACTAGAGTAACATTTTATGAATATATTATGCACATTGTAAAACATGCAAAAATGGAAACTATAAGGGGATAAGAAAACAGAAACAGAAATAGAAGCACCAGTAGTTTTTTCACATACCCTATGGATGATCTAATACATGCCCTAGGTACTGAGTGTCCACTCTAGAGAATGTTGCTTAGATTCTCTGAAAATTATTTGATTTTTAAAATGAAAATATTATTCACAGCTTTTGCCAAATTTAGATGTACTATGTTTGAACTTGTGATTTCCTAGGCAAGTATATGCCAGTCTAATTTAGCAGGGAGACATAGTATAGAGTGAGAATAGCAGCTGGAAGAGATTGCTATAGAGAGCAGAGGGAGGTAGAATAGAGACGGAAGAACATTTGTAGACATTCAAACGTAAGCAATCTGTGTTTGTGTACAAAATCAGGCTAATTAAAAATTTAAAACAGAACAGGTTAGAGTCCTTTTTATAACATAAAAACGCAATAGGAATATATATATTGTTTATATAACATAAATAAATGATATTATATATGTATATACAATTATATGAAAGATAGAAAGTTGGTCACATTATGCCCACTAGCAGCCATTATTTAAAATTGAAAATATGTTTAGAAATAACACAGGCATAGGAATGTTACCCCCAAAAAATCAACTAACACTGAATCTATAATTATACTAGTATGTTAAACCACATCTTTAAACATAGAAAGTCCATCAAGATTGTTTCACAATCATCTGCCTAGATTTCTTGGTCATTTATACCATCTGATTTTCATAAGATGACACAGATAAAACTCATATATTTGAAGAATGCAAACTCATAAAATTGTTATGTATCTGAATAAATTTTGTTTTTGTTTCTTCTTCTATTAACATTATGTTGTTATTCTTTGACTCCCAATTATATTTTCCTTCATCCTTTTTGGATTATTTATCTTTTGGGAATGATACAAGGGAGAGGAGACGGAAGAAACGGAACCTCTAATATCTCAGGATCTTGAAATTCTATATAGCCTTCTACTTAGACTTTTCTTTTACTCAGACTGATCCTTAAACTCTAAGTTAACACATTTTAGGGTTTCTTTTCAAATTGAAACCAGAAAATTCAGACCCAAGGACTTGACATCTCTCTGTAGGAGAGATAGGTTCTCACAAAACGGTACAGTATACATCTATAATTCATGGGAATTTCCTAAGGAATTCCTAAGAAATACTAGCTAAATTTCCTAAGAAATACCAGCAAATATAATCATAATCATCTATCCCATTAACTAAAATCTCAGCCTACAGTGCCTAAACCCAGATATTTCATGACAAAGGATAATATACAGACTATCTTTCCTCCAAGCCTCAAATTTCCTGTTCTTATTATGTATCTTTCTTCTTATAAATAATGATTGTTTCAAAGAACCATCTTTGAAGTTCTTTGAGATGAGACTTATCATTTCTGCTCTAAATTTTCAGATATTAATAGAAAATACTGTTTCTTTGGCATTATCTGAAAGAAGCCAGTCTATGGAAAAAGTAATTGTGACCATTGTTTTATTCTTTTAATTTATCTCTTTGTTAAAGAAACAGGCCATGCATTGACCATGCACAGAACATAACAATGAACATTGTTTTGATCATGAAAACTAGGCATTGAAAACCACCTTTATTTCATTAAGCTTAAACTTAATTGTACCCTTTGCAAGGATTCCAGGCAAACATGCCTTCTGCAATGCTATATTTGGAGTGGGCATATGCACCAGATATATTGCTTCTGCTTTTTCCAAGGCTGTAATAACTACATGACAAGTTATATTTTTTAATACCTAAATTACTCCTGAGAAGAAAACTCTGTGCCAAAAGAACTAATAGCTTTAATTCTTCATATCAATGACATATAAACTTATTAAATTACTATTAATTGACAGGTATTAGCATATTGCATGGTTTTATTTTTTGAAATTTGTTCTGTGTTTCTTCATACTTATTCACATTCATGTAATATTAAACCTGCACCACAAACACCAACATATGCCATTTAAAACATAAGTGAATTAGATACATCATTAATCTTATTATTGATTAGATATAATGCAGCATATACTTATTTACTCATTTTTATTTACACTCCAAGTCCTTTCACAAAGAATTTAGACAATCACATAAAAATTTTAGCATCTACAATATAAAAACTGAGAGCCAACAGTTTTTATATTTTGGCTGATACTAAGTAATCTTAGTTAATTGTGGTAGACACAAACAGTGGTAGATACTAAGTAAAGCTACATTTTGCCATGGGTGATTGTATTTTAAAACTTTACCACATTGCTTTTAAAAAGCAATTTCTACTAAATAATAGAATCCTAGTGGGTATCTGAATCACCAATATAAATGGGGTTAATAAATGCATGATGATATGGCTTAGCAAAATTTAGTTGCTAACACATTGTTAGCTGCTTGCAGGGTTTATTTTAATAGCAGCTGGAAATATTAATGATGTTAAAAAGCAGTCATAAGGCCAAGCTGAGGCAGCTTAAAAGATTTGGCTCTCTCCACTTCATGCATAATTTTCATTAACCCTTAATGTTACCAAAGTAACATACAATCTTAGTAAAAACATTTCCTATGTAAATCTTGCCTTAGCACCTTCTTTCAGATTGCCTCCATAAGCCTTGCCTATATAGAAACTTTGGAGCCACCCTAGGATTCTGCAAAATCAGAGGTTCAAATATGTCAGCCTCAGTTCAAATCTCTATTTATTGCCTAATCTCCCTGCTTTCAAAGAGTAACTAAAAGAAGAAAAGCACTTTGAAGTTAAAGAAAAAATAAAATTCTGGTAATTGAATTGTTGTGAGAGTGGAGAATGCATATTAAAATATTTGCTATAGACCAATATAAAGTCTAAGTAGAGAGAGACATGAACTTAGTATAGATCCAAAAATCATTACTGAAATAGGTCTAATATTGTGTTGGTGGTGTCTTTTTCAACAGCAACCTGTTTATGGTTTGAGTTGACTCAAGGTTTTGAAGTTGTTATGTACGTAAATACTGTTGTTGGAATTCCTCCACTTCTGTCCTTGGTCCATACTTCTTTTCATTCTGTTCACTCTTCCTGGGTAATTTTTAATATTGTCATAATTGTAACTACATCCATATCCTGTTAACTACCAAAATCTGGGCATTTAATAGAAACTTCACACACATACGCAATCACTTCCTAGAATCTCCACTACATATCCCATACATGTCTTCAATCTCGACCTGTTCAAAACTAAACTCATGTTATCTTCTCTAAACCTATTCCTCCTCTTATAATTATTCGTTTGTTGGCACCCCATCCATCCGATCATCTGTGTTACAAACTTTTAATCTTTTCTACCCCTTACTTCCCTATACCAATCAATCACCAAGTTCAGTCAATCTAACCTCCTAAATATTTTTAAATTCTTTTTGCTTCCCTGGGCTACATTGGCAGAAGAATTGTCTTGGGCCACACATAAAATACACTAACACTAACGATAGCTGATGACCTTTAACAAATCGCAAAAAAATTCTCTTAATGCTTTAAGAAATTTTAGAATTTGTATTGGGCCACATTCAAAGCTTTCCTGGGCCACATTCGGTCCACAGGCCATGGATTGGACAAGCTTGATTTAAACTCTTAATGATTCCCTAAAGATTTGTGCACTACTTCCCAAAGTAATTCTCAGAACTCTGGCCCCAAAAGATTATCTCTGATAAGTGTTTCATGGTCAGAAACTGTATAGTATATTCCCGTTTTGGAGATTCACAATATGCATTAGCATATTTAAATTTCCAAGAGACTCTACATTAAAGAAGTCTTGTTGATATGTTTTCCAAACTTTTTCCCACAGAATTTTCCTGCTAGGAATAAACGATTCCATCAAGTATCTGCTAAGGAAAGCTCTTTAACATGTCATATGAAGCCTTCCATGATCTGGCTCTGCTGGATTCTTCAGCCATCATTCCCCTGACTCCACATGTCCCACTCTATTCTTTACTCCCACTGAAGCACTTTCTCTGCATTTGGCCCTAGCTGAAGCTGCTGCTTCCCCCATCATTCTTCAAGACTTGTTTCAGAAGTCACTTCCTGCAGAAAACTTTTTCTAATCCCTCCTATATGTTTCCATAGCCTTCTCCATGCTTGCCTCTTTTATTATTACACTTACCACATTTTTACTGAAAGTAACAATTTAATGAATCTTTCTCTCCCCCTACTAAACCTCTTGAAGGAAGTGGTTATGTTTCTTTCATCTTTGTATTTCCAGCATAAGCACATGCTATGGCCTGAATGTTTGTGATCCTCCCAGATTCATGTGTTGAAACTTAATCTCCAATGCAACGGTATTAAGAAGTGGGCCTCTGGGAGGTGATAGGTCATGAGGGCTCTGTCTTTATAAACGGGATTAGTGCCCATATAAGAGGCTTGATGGAACCTGTCTGCCCCTTCTGCACATGAGAACTCAGTGAGAAGACCATCTTTGAGGCACAGAGTGAGCCCTCACCAGGTAATAAATCTATTGGCACCTTAATCGTGGACTTCCCAGCTTCCATAACTGTGAGCAATAAATTTCTGTTGTTTAGAAATTAACCAGTCTATGGTATTTTTGTTATAACAGCCCAAACGAACTAAGACAGAGATATACTTGACATTTAGTAAGGACTGAAATGAAATAAATAGTGCCTGGCTCATGTAGCAGGTACCCATAATTAAATGCCATAGACATTAGTTATTAATAAGTGATAAAAGGTTTTCCTCAACCATAAGCAATTATTTGAAAGTTTTTGAATATAAAATCAATGCGTCCAACTTTGACTTTATATCTCATGTATTCAGTGAGTTCTTATAATCACCACTGTGCCTTCACAAACACTGTGGTGCTCCTTTCACTTCTCTGATAGCACATATGATGTTGTTCTATAAATCTGAAAAGTTGCAGCATTTCATTGATGCAAATATTTAAGCAAATATTTCAGATGGACAGAACTGAGTAGGCAAAGGAAAGAGGATGTGGTCAAGGATTCCCTGAATTGGTTCATAAAAGGATATAGTGAGGTAAATTAATGCTGACACACTGCCCTCTGTCAAAACAGCCTGCTGGCCTAGGAAAATGATCACAAGCAGCATATGTGCTGGTTAGGGAAGAGAAAAGCAGTCCAGATGGCTGATTTTTAAGCAGCCAGACTTTTAGAAGAGAAAGGGGGAAAATTTGTATCCAGGTCATTCCTAACTCTTCTCCTGGGAGATCATATAAAGTTGTTGCTTTTAAGTTCCTAGGAATTCTGCCGATAAATACTACCTCATTGGAAAGCTGTGAGCATCCCCTTAAAACTGGAGACTAGATGGATGTTTACTAAAAAGTATGCTAAAGTATCCTTTATTCCTTTTGCTTCTGTTCCCTTTTATGTCTCATCATCACTGATGATTTCTACTATACTTGTGCAGAACAATTAACCCCATACTTACTGGTGATTTAGTGAGAGTCTGTGTATTTGCATCCTACTCCCTCCAGCTGTGCAGAAAGGGTCTGTTTCTTGTCCAATGGCATATGATTTCTGAAAGAATCTCTTATTTTATAGCAATCACAGTGCTGAATTTCATCATGCCATTACTTATGCAATTGAAAACAGACTGCTATGTGTTCTCATAAAGACACTTTGTGAGAATTTTAACCCTATGAATTCCAAAACTATGAGAAGATTTTAAAAAATTGAACAGCACTGGCTCTGGTCCCCTGGGATATCAAGAGTACTCAAAAAAATTAGAGTCTCTCCTACACTACCTGGATATAGGTTGTTGCTGTGGCCTGATTGCTCTTTTCTAAACCTATATGTTAGCAAGGCTTTATTAAGAAATAAAAATCTGTTTTTTCTTTATAAAACAATAGAGAAGAGCATAACAGACAACAGAGGGCAGACATAGCAATTCCTTTTTTTCTCTCTTTTCAATTCCTTCTCTTTTTTATTTAATTTATGTGAGATCTGAGATCCTGAGGATACTATCTGTACCTTCACATTGTACTCACAGTCATTTTATATGTAACTCATCCTTTTACATGTTTACTTTGATACTATCTCCAATCCTATACCCAAAATGTTTATATCTCCAAAATAATAATGGAAATCTTTCCATTCTGATTTTGAGATGGAAAATTTATGTAAATGTTTATTAAGTACATAGTTCTTTTTGTGTGGGGTATTTTTTTCCTCCACTCAAAATTGTAATCTTGTATGGTTTTGCAAACTATTATAACTCCCTCCCCCCACCATTTAAAAGTCATTATCATTTTCTATCTGTAGAATTTCTGGCACCCATTTCCATTACAAGCTATTAGGTTGCTTTTGAAGTGGCATCCCACTGCATCTTCCTGGCATATATGTCTAAACTTGTATTTATTTTACTTCTCTGTTCTTGTTCACATTGACAATGCCTCCCAAATTAGGTCACCAATGGATTTCATTATCTTGCTCTTTGCCTTCTTGAGTCAAGATATGGAATAAAACGTCCAATAAAGTAAATGTGACCTTATCCTGACTCCTATGACACTCAACCAGGCATCTTCACGCAACAGACTCATTCTTTGTCTATGGCTAAGAAATATTGCCCAAATCAGTTGAAGTCAGATTTTAAATGATACACATCATCCCATATCAAAAAATGCCTCAGGGCCAGGTGCAGTGGCTCATGCCTATAATCCCAGCACTTTGTGAGGCTGAGGAGGGCGGATCACTTGAGGTCAGGAGTTCGAGACAGGGCTAGCTAACATGGTGACACGCTGTCTCTACTAAAAATACAAAAATTAGCCAGGCATGGTGGTGTGCACCTGTAGTCCCAGCTACTCAGGAGGCTGAGGCAGAAGAATCGCTTGAACCTGGGAGGCGGAGACTGCAGTGAGCCCAGATCACACCACTGCACTCCAGCCTGGGCAACAGAGCAAGACTCTGTCTCAAAACAACAAAAAAGCCTCACAGCCCAGATAAGTAAAACCTACATTACCTTCTTTCATTCAACAATTTTAGGGGGAAAATTATTTAGTATAGTTGACACAATCCACTTTTTATAAAAGACAACATGGCTTGCAATTCCATTCCATCTAATGTTTACACATTTTCTCCCAGTGGTTGATGTGAGACTTGCTAGGATTTTTCTTCTCTTTGCTTGCTTGTTTTTTTGCCTTGCTTTGTTTCATGTATTTACGGGCTTTGAAGGTGTATATCTAATACCTGGACTTGGGACAATTTTATATTGTGGAAAATCCATTAGGTCAGCTAAGAGACCTGGGTTTTTATCCTTACACTGTTTTTAACTAGTTATAATCTTGGTTAAGTCAACCAAGTTATCAAGACTTAAATTTTTTCACCTGTACAATAAAGGCATTAGATTTGGATTTATTGCATCTGTATGTGTTCTGACTTTATGAGTGCATTTTAAAAACTTACCTTCCTTTGGACTGGTCTCCTAAGACAAGACTGAACAGGGGCTACCAATGCAAATTGACTTAGGGGCCTTTGAAAGATCCATTTACCACAAAGCATCCACAAACCTCTGCCTTCTTCCTCATTTGGCTTTAAATTCCATCTTAAAGAGTTGTCAGCATGTATGAAAGCCAAGGAAAAAGAGGTAAAGTCTCCAGAAGATCCAGATTAACTATTATATATATTTTCCCTGGGGATGGTTTACTTACCATGTCCCTTTACTGGGAGTTAATTTCTTCAACTACTGAAGTGACTCTTTGAAATTTGAAGGTATGAAGGGCAAAATAATAAACATATCTTGTATAGGTAAAGAACTTTAAACCTTACAAAGGATTTTGACTTCTATCTAAATGAAGGAACAAGCAGCCAAGAACCACAAAAATCACTGGCCACTGACAAATGACACTTAAAGAGGACTACAGGCTTAATAGATGTGAACACAGGTTCGCTGAACAAATGAATAATTTTGAATGATTCTTGCATCTCCATTTGGTATTGTCCTTCCTTTTTCTTTTTTCTTTCACTTCTGTCCACCTACTAACCTCACAGAGTGCCCAGTACCTCACCCTAGAATGGGTGATACCTCTAGGATACCTCACCATAGAATTCTGACTAGAATTAACCCTACACAGTCAGCTCTATAACTGTAGAGCATTACACAAACCACCAAAATATTCTTCATCAGAATGTCCTGAGTTTGATACAGTAATCCATGCTTATATGTCAATGGACGCTCCCCTCCTGGATCAAATAAGGTAGGTTTCATAGGAAGACGGACAATAGAGCTTTAAACAAAAGGAGCTGCCTTACAAAAATTTTAATGTCCAATGCAGCCAGTGAGGGAGATCCTTTGAGGCATTTAGGAATCTGTAGCAATCTTTAAATCATAACAGAATAGAAAAGAAGACCTACCAATAGAATAGGCTTACTATATTGAATAATATGTAAATTCATATACCTTTCACCATATCTTGCCTTCTTACCTTCTATCCTCCAAATTTGTCAAACTGAAGACATTAAAGTTGGTAAGTATATTTATGACAATTAGTCTTACTACTATGATTAACTAATTTCAGATTCTGACCAGTGCTTATATAACATAACTCCCCAATCCTGAATTTTCTCATTGTGCTATTCTTCTGGTTACAAAAAAATATATATTTTTGTAAAAATTTAGAAAATATAGAAAGTTTAAATAAGAAAATGGCAGTAAATCAAATGCATAATCCAAATAGCCAGAAAGAACCATTATTAATATCTAGATATATTTCTTCTCAGTCTTTCCCTAAAAACTATAATAATTATATATAATAATTATAAAAATATATACACATATAATATATACTTGCCTCATTTAATCAATATCCTAAAAATAAACGTTTATCTGTCCTACATATGTAACATAGTTTATGTAATAACTTTCCTGTTCTTAGACATTTAAATTATTTCAAAATTTTAATTATAAGAAACAGTGAGCAAAACATGATGATAAAAGAAATTTTATTATCATCTCTACTTATTGCCATAAAAAATCCTGTAAGTGCAACTATTGGGTAAAAGAATATAAATATTTCAAGACTTCTCATAGTTTACTAAAATTACACTCAAACAGCAGAAATAGTAAATATGTGGGTAAGTATAAAAATAACTAATATATGTATATGTTTCTTTCCTTATTGAAAACATATATGACTGTTTAAAGCAAAGAAGTATGACACTTCACTAATATTAATGGGTTTATAACAAATGTAGATGTAATATATATGACAATAATAGCACTAAGGAGAAGGGGTAAATGGAATTTGCTCTTGTGAGTTTTCTATATTTCACCTGGAGTAATTCAATATAACTAGGTAGACTGGGATTAGCCAAAGATCCACTTTGTAAACACTAGAGAAAGTAAAAAATAATGAAAAATGTAGCTACAAAGTCAACAGAGAAATTAAAATGGAATATGAAAAAATATTTGATTAACATAAAAGGAAGAAAATGAGGAACAAAAAAACAAAAAAATTTGGTAAGACAAATAGATAATAAACAGCAAAATGGCAGAGCTTTAAATACAATCATATCAATACATATATCAAATGCAAATAAACTAAACGCTCCAATCACAAAGCAGAAACTGTTTGAGTGGATAAAAAGTAAGCACCAACTACATGATGTCTACATGAGATGCACTTTAAATACAAATAGAATAAAAATTTTAAAGATGGAGGAAGGTATACCATGCAAACAATAACCACAAGAGAGGAGTTGTTGTATTAGTATTAGATAAAATAGACCTCAAGAAAATGAGTATTACTAGAGACAAAAGGAAATACTTCATAAAGGATCAATATATAAGGAAGATATGACAATTATGAATGTGTATGTAAGCCACAATGGATGGTGACTTCACAGTGAAAACTATTTTAGGGAAGAAGGAATATGAATGTTGGGTAGACAACTAGGCTTTTCTGCCACAGGCAGATTATTTATCCTCTCTGTAAAATAGATAACACTTTATAGGATTGTTGTGAGGATTAAATGACTCCCCACAGTAGGCACTTAATCATATGGGTTATTGTTGATGCTGTTACTATTATCTTGTGGTAGACTGCGTCTATGAGCGAAAGCTCAGCTAAAATTAAGTTGTCCCTCTATATAGGGAAAAGAATCCCTGAAGAAGGGGTGAAGTAAGTAGAATGTCCACACAAACGTCATTTTGGGATCAGAGTGGGCCCTGATTCCAGGAGAAGAAAAAAGTATTATAGAGAGTTGGTGGGGTGGATGGGCCTTGCTTGGTAGGGGGACAGGGGTGCTAAAGGGAATTTGGATCTGGGAAGAAACTAGACAGAAGACTTGCATAATGAAAATATTGTTTACTATGTGTAATGAAATGTTGCCTTCTTCTCCATCTGTCATAAAAAAAAATTCAGCAAAATCCATATTGCTCACCAAACTGGTTAGGATAAAGTTCAGGAGAGAGTAACAGAAACTCTAATGAACAGTCATATACAAGACAGATGCTTCTTTCTCTCTTGTATAAGAGAAATCAAGAGACAGCTCAGGGCTGATATGGTGGCTCTACAGTAATCAAAGGGCTGAGGTCCTTCCAGTTTTCTGCTCTGTTATGCTTTAGGTATGGCTCTTGTCCCCTTGATCCAATATGAATTTTGGAGCATCAGTCACCACATCTACATTTCAAGCAGCAAGATGGGAGACAAGAAAGAATAGGTACACACTCCTTCCTTTTCAAAAAGATTTTTCCAAAAATACCACACAATATTTCCACTTAAAGGTGAGCTATAGGATAGGAAATATAGTCTTTTAGCTGAATAACAATATACCCAAATAAAAATCTGGGTTCTCTTATTGAAGAAGGTGAGAAGGAATGTGAGAAAACCAAGAACTCATCAATACTTATAGATTTTATTTATAAATGTGTTATTTGCATATTTTTATGTGTAGACAAAAGATGTGCATAATAGATCAGTCTATTGAATGCAAGGTGAAAGACTGTCAATGTGAGTCAGTTTAACAAGAGTTAGATCATAAAAAAAGCTTCCCTCCTTTCTTATTACATTATTATTACAGTTATAAACTAACATTTAATTATTCCAGGTAAGTTTGCATCTTACTCTTAGTTCTTCAATTAGACTTTGCTTCAAGGAAGGTTTGGTAGGCCTACAGCTCTAGTATTGGCCAGAGGGTGCAGAAGGAACAGACTGTGTAAATATATTACTATAGTACAACAACAAATTTTTATATATTAGTGAATTAGATCCTTAACTATGGCCCCCTCACCCAGCCTGTTACAAAGGTCTGTAGTTTTGAACCCCTTTGATCTCATTCCTCATGGGCTGCCTCAATTACCGAACTTGGGCATTTTTCAAGTACAAGGAAGCATTAAAGAGCTGCATCCATTCACTTATATACTTATTTGGTGTACATATCCCTTGCACTGCTTGTTTGGTACTTTAGTGGTAAACTAAATGATAGTAGACTTGAACTGACAGAGTCAACATTCACATCAATCTTTGTGCCTGGATTGGACTTTATAAGCTGGCCCGTATCAAAAGGAAATTACTGTGCTATATATATATATATCTCCAATAGTTTTCCTATGCTCTCTTTCCCATTGCATATTTCTACCTTTAGGCCAGACTAACCCACACATCTATGACCAGTCAAAAAAGAAAAGCTGATGGTATTTCATTTCTGGTCAATGCCTCTCTTCAAGGCCATTTCCTGGTATAATCCATCCTTTAATTCATCAAATATACATTCAGTATTGACTATGTACTAGGCACTGTGCCTAGTATTAGGAATATAGCAAAGAACAGATACTTAAAGTTCTTCTCAGAAATGCCTTACCTGCTGGGCATGGTGGCTCACACCTGTAATCCCTTCACTTTAGGAGGATGAGGTGGGAGGATCACTTGAGTCCAGAAGTTTGAGACCAGCCTGGGCAACATAGCAAGACCCTATCTCTACAAAAATGAAAAAATTAGTTGGGCATGGTGGCTTGCACCTGTAGTCCCAGTTTTTCAGGAGGCTGAGGTGGGACGATTGCTTGAGCCTGGGAGGTGGAGGCTGCAGTAAGCTGTGATGGCACTACTGCACTCCAGCCTAGGTGACAGCACAAGACCTTGTTTTTTTTGTTGTTTGTTTTTTAAAAAAAGGCTTTCCTGATAGTAGTTACCTCAACCACTGAGTATTCTCTCTCTTTGCCCTCATTTTATTCATAACATCTTTTAGAAATCTATCATTTAATTTATTTTTAGCCTTACCACAGTTTCATATGGGCAGAGAAATTCTGTACTTTTCACCATCGTATCTCCAGTGCCTTGCACAGTGTGATACATAAACACTTAAATATTTGATTCATTAACATAATAGACCCTCAACACATACATTTGATGTTTCTAATTGGAGCTCAGAATTTAGAATAAAGAAATTTCCCCAAAAAAGGCCTTGAGAAAAATTTAATAATTGAATCATTAAATTAGTAAATCAAACCACCATTTTCTGTAATGATTCTAATAACTAGTATATATTTTATACAAAATAAGTTGATTGTTTTCTCCAGCATTATTGATGTATAATTGACAAATAAAAAATGAATATATTTAAGGTATACAAGGTGATATTTTGATACAACATGTACATTGTGAAATGATTACTGCAATCAAGTTAATTAGCATATCCATTACCTCACATAGTTACCTGCTGTGTATGTGGTGAGAACATTTAAGATCTGTCTTAGCAAATTTCACGTATATAACAGTGTCTTATTAACTGTAGTCACCATGCTGGACATCACATCTTCAAAACTTATTCATCCTGCATAAGCAAAACTCTGTACCCTTCACCAACATCTTCCCATTACTCCTACCCCCAGCTCCTGGCAAACACCATTTTACTTTCTGCCTCTAGTTCTACCTTTTTAGATTTCACACGTACGCGAGATCACATAGTATTTGTCTTTCTGTGCCTGGCTCATTTCACTTAGTAAAATGTCCTCCAGGCTCATCCATGTTGTTCCAAAAGACAAGATTTCCTTTTTTTTGAGACGGAGTCTTGCTCTGTCGCCGAGGCTGGAGTGCAGTGGCGCGATCGCAGTTCACTGCAACCTCCGCCTCCCAGGTTCAAGCAATTCTCCTGCCTCAGCCTCCTGAGTAGCTGGGACTACAGATGCGTACCACCACGCTCGGCTAATTTTTTGTATTTTTAGTAGAGCTAACACAGGGTCTCACCATGTTGCCCAGGCTGGTCTCAAACTGCTGACCTCATGATCTGCTCGCCTCAGCCTCCCAAAGTGCTGGGATTACAGGTGTGAGGCACTGTGCCTGGCCCAAGATTTCCTTTTTTAAGGCTGGCTAATATTCCATTGTGTGTGTGTGTGTGTGTGTGTGTGTGTGTGTGTGTGTCACATTTTTTCCATTCATCCATTGATGGACACTATGTTGATTCCATCTTGGCTATTGTGAATAATGCTGCAGTGAACATGGGAGTGCACATACCTCTTCAACATACTGATTTCATTTCCTCTGGATACATACCCAGAAGTGGAATTGCTGAATCATATGGTAGTTCTATTTCTGTTTTTTTTTTTTGAGGAAGCTCCATACTATTTTCCATAATGGCTATACCAATTTACATTGCCAGCAATGCACAAGGGTTTCCTTTTCTCCATAGCCTCACCAACACTTGCTATCTTTTGTCTTTTTTATATTAATCATCCTAACGGGTGTGAGGAGACATCTCATTGTGTTGTTTTTGAGGCATGGTCTCGCTCTGTCACCCAGGCTGGAGTGCAGTGGCACGATCTTGGCTTATTGCAACCTCCACCTCCCAGGTTCAAGCAATTCTCATGCCTCAGCCTCCCAAGTAGGTGGGATTACAGGCATGCACCACCATGGATGGCTAAGTTTTGTATTTTTAGTGGAGTCAGGGTTTCACCATGTTTGCCAGGCTGGTCTCCAAATCCTGGCCTCAAGTGATCCACCTGCCTAAGCCTCTCAGACTGCTAGAATTACATGCTTGAGCCACTGTGCTGAGCCTCACTGCGGTTTTAATTTGCATTTCCCTGATAATTAGTGGTGTTGAGAATTTTTTCATATACCTGCTAGCCATTTGCATGTCTTCTTTTGAGAAATGTCTGTTCAAGTCCTTTTACTTCTTTAATTGGGTTATTTGTTTTCTTGCTATTGATTTGTTTGAGTTCCTTATATAATTCAGATATTAGTGCTTTATTTGAGGCATAATTTGGAAATATTTTCTCCTATTCCATAGGTTGTCTCTTCACTCTGTTGTTTCCTTTCATGTCCAGAAGCTTTCTGGTTTAATATAACCCTATTTGACTATTTTTACTTTTGTTGCCTGTACTTTTGGTGTCACATCAAAAAAATCAGTACCCAGATCAATACCAAGAATTTCTCCCCCATGTTTTCTTCCAGCATTTTTATAGTTTCAGGTCTTACATTTAAGCTTTAATCCATTTTGACTTGATTTTTGCATATGAAGTGACATGAGTCCAATTTCATTTTTCTGCATGTGAATATATGGTTTCCATACCACTACTGATTAAAGAGACTGTCTATTCCCCCATTGTGTTTTCCTGGCACCTTTGTCAAAGATCAATTGACTATAAGTGTGTGGATTTATTTCTGAGCTCTCTATTCTGTTCAGTTGGCCTAAATGTTTTTGTGCCTGGACCATGCTGTTTTGATTATTATAGTTTTATAGTATATTTTGAAATTAGGTAGCATGATGCCTCCAGCTTTGTTCTTGTTCAAGATTGATTTGGCTAGTTGCGATCTTCTATGGTGACACGAATTTTAGGATAGCTTTTCTATCTGTGAGAAATGCCATAGGAATTTTGAGAGTGATTGCACTGAATCTTTAGGTTTATATGAGTAGTATGGACATTTTACCATTATCAATCCTTCCAATCCATGAAAATAGAATATCTTTCCATTTATCTGTGTCTATTTCAATTTCTTTCATCAATGTTTGAGAGTTTTCAGTATACAAATCTTTTGCCTCCCCAGTTAAATGTATTTGAAGTATTTCTTTATGCTATTGTAAATAGGATTATCTTCTTAATTTCCTTCTCAGATAGTTCATTGTTAGTGTATAGAAACACAACTTATTTTTGTATGTTGATTTTGTATCATGAAGCTCACTGAATTCATTTATTAGCTGTAACAGTTCTTTGGTGGAGTCTTTAGGGTTTTCTATATACAAGATTATGTCATCTGTAAACAGAGACTGTTTTACTTCTTCCAATTTGAATGCCTTTTCTTTTTCTTGCCTAATTGCTCTAGCTAGGACTTCCAGTAGTATTTTGAATAGAAGTGACAGGAGTGGGTTTTCTTGTCTTTTATTTCTTTTTCTTGCCTAATTGCTCTAGCTAGGACTTCTAGTAGTTTGCTGAATCAAAGTGACAAGAGTAGGTTTTCTTGTCTTGTTCCTCATCTTAGAGGAAAAGCTTTTAGCTTTCCACCATAGAGTATTATATTGGCTCTAGGCTTGTGATGCATGGCCTTTCAGGCACATTCCTCCTATAGCTAATGTTGAGAATTTTTAATCATGAAAGGATGTCAAATTTTGTCAAATGCTTTTTTTTTTGCATCTATTGAACTGAACATATGATTGTCCTTCATTTGGTTATTATGGTGTATCACATTTATTGATTTGCATGTGTTGAACTACCTTTGCAGCCCAGAAATAAATCCACTAGATTGTGGCATATGATCCTTTTAATGTATAACTGAATTCAGTTTGCTGGTATTTTGTTAAGGATTTTTGCATCTATGTTCATCATGGATATTGGCTTATAATTTCTTTTCTTACAGTATCCAACTATCTAGCTTTGGTGTCAAGGTAATGCTGTTCTCATGATGTAAGTGGTCCCTCCTCTTGAATTTTTAAGGGTTTGAAAACAATTGGCATTGATTTTTGTTTAAATGTTGGGTAGAATTAACCAACAAAGCCACCAGGTCCTGGGTTTTTCTTTTTGGGAGGTTTTTTTGATTAGCGACTCAATCTTCTTGCTTATCATTTGTCTGTTCAGATTTTCTATTTCTTCATTATTCGGCCTTGGTAAATTGTATGTTTCTAGAAATTTATCTATTTCTTCTAAGTTATCCAATTGTTGGCATATAATTTTCATAGTTGTCTCTTATGATTCCTCATATTTCAGTGATATCAGCTATAATATCTCCTCTTTCAATTATAATTGTTTGTTTTGAGACAGGGTCTAACTACATTGTTCAGGCTGGCCTAAAACTCCTGGGTTCAAGAGATCCTCCCACCCCAGCCTCCTGAGTAGGTGGGGTTACAGCTGCACAACAGTGTTCCTGGCTTTTTTTCAATTTTTGTTCTTTCATTTATAATTTAATATTTTGAGTCTTCTCTCTTTTTTTTTATTAGTCTAGCTAAAGTTTGTCAATTTTGCTTATATCTAAAAAAACTCAACTCTTAGTTTCCTTGATCTTTTGTAATATTTCTAGTCTCTGTTTCATGTATTTCTGCTTGGATTTGTATTTTCTTTCCTTCTGCTAACTTCAGCCTTAATTCATTCTTCTTTTTCTAGTTCCTTGAGATATAAAGATAGGTTGTTTATTTGAGATCTTTCTTTTTTCTTAAGTAGGCATTTATTGTTATAAACTTCCCTCTTAGGACTGCTTTTGTTGCATCCAGTAAGTTTTGTTATACTGTGGTTTTGTTTTCATTTGTCTCAAGATATTTTTCATTTCTTTTTTTTTTTTTTTTTTTTTTTTGAGATGGAGTTTCGCTCTTGTTGCCCAGGCTGAAGTGCGGTGGCGCGATCTTGGCTCACTGCAACCTCTACCTCCTGCGTTCAAGTGATTCTCCTGCCTCAGCCTCCCAAGTAGCTGGGATTACAGGAGCCTGCCTCCATGCCTGGCTAATTTTTGTATTTTTAGTAGAGACGGAATTTCATCATGTTGGCCAGGCTGGTCTCGAACTCCTGACCTCAGGTGATCCACCTACCTCAGCCTCCCAAAGTGCTGGGATTACAGGCACCTGGCCTTTTATTTCTCTTTTGAAGACTTCTTTCACCTATTGGTTATTCGAGTGTATGTTCTCTAATTTACACAAATTTGTGTATTTTCTAATTTTCTTCCTATTGTTTTTGTAACATTTTACAGCATTTCATAACATTGTCGTTGAAAAATATATTGATAATTATTTCAATCTTTTTAAATTTGTTAAGACTTGTTTTACAGCCTAACATATGATCTATCCTTGAGAATGTCTCATGTACACTTGAAAAGAATGTGTATTCTGCTGCTGTTGGATGGAAAGTCCTGTATGTGTCTGTTAGATCCATTTGGTTTATATTATACTGTATTTCAAGTCCACTGTTACCTTATCAATTTTCTGTCTGGATGATCTATATCTATCCATTTTTGAAAGTGAGGTATTGAAGTACTCTACTATTATTATATTGCTTTCTAGTTCTCTGTTCAGTTGTTAATATTTGCTAAATATGTAGGTACACCAATGTTGAGTGCATAGTATTCATAATTGTTATATCCTCTTTATAAACTGATCTCTTTACTATGACATAATTAGCTTCTTTGTCCTTGTGAAAGTTTTTGACTTAAAGTGTATTTTGTCCAATATAAGTATAACCACTGCTATTCACCCTTGGTTACCATTTGCATGGAATATCTTTTTCTATCCCTTCACTTTCAGCCTGTGTGTGTCCCTAAAGCTTAAGTGAGTCTCTGGTAGGTAGTATATAATTGAATCTTGTTTTCCTTTTATCCATTCAGCCACACTATAGTTGAAGAACTGAATCCACTTACAATTAATTATTGATAGGAAGAACTTAATATTGCCATTTTGTTAATCATTTAAATGTTTTGTAGTTCCTTTGTTCCTTTCTTTCTCTCTTGCTGAATTCTTTTGTGATTTAAGGATTTATCTATTTTTCTTTTTATTCTTTTTTTGAGATGGAGTCTCACTCTGTTGCCCAGGCTGGAGTGCAGTGGCGCCATCTCGGCTCACTGCAAGCTCTGCCTCCCAGGTTCATGCCATTCTCCTGCCTCAGCCTCCCGAGTAGCCAGGACTACAGGCATCCGCCACCATGCCTGGATAATTTTTTGTATTTTTAGTAGAGATGGGGTTTCACCATGTTAGCCAGGATGGTTTCGATATCCTGACCTTGTGATCCGCCGCCCATCTCAGCCTCCCAAAGTGCTGGGATTACAGGCGTGAGCCACTGTGCCTGGCCTAATGATTTATTTTTGTAGTGGTGTGCTTTGATTTCATCTTCTTTATCTTTTATTTACTACAGACTTTTCTTGTGTGTGGTTACCATAAGGCTTACATAAAACATAACAGTCTGTTTGGATCTAATAACAACTTAACTTCAACCACATACAAAACTCTACACTTTTAACTTCTCCTCCTCTCACATTTTATGTACTGGTGTCACAATTTGCATGTTTTATATAATGTGTATCCACTAACAAATTATTGTTGCCATATTTATTTTTAACACTCATGACTTTTAACTTTTTACTAGTTATTTATGCACTATCATTGCCACCATTAGTATTACAGTATTCTGAATTTGACTGTATTCTTACCTTTACAGTTCTATACTTCTATGTTTTTATATTATGTCATTTTAAAAAATTTTTCACAGCTTCAGCTTCTAGAAAGTTAGTGTCATTTTGTTTCAACTTGAACTCCCTTTACAGTTTTTGTAAGGCATGTCTAGTGGTGATGAACTCCCACAGCTTTTGTTTGTCTGAGAAAGTCTTTATCGCTCCTTCGTTTCTGAAGGAAAGATTTACCAGGGGTAGTATTCTTGGTTTTCAGGCTTTTTTTTTCTTTCAGCACTTTAAATATATTATTCCACTCTCTCAAGATCTGCAAGGTTTCTGCTGAGAAATTCACTGACCATCTTATGTGAGTTCCACTGCATGTGACAAGTGTCTTTCCTCTTATTGCTTTCAAAATAATCTTTGTCTTTGGCTTTTGAGAATTTGATTATAATGTGTCTTGGGGTAGATCTCTTTATATTTAATATATTTGGGGTTCTTTGAGCTTCATGAATCTGGACATTCATTTCCCTCTCCAGATTTGGGAAGTTTTCTGCTATTATTTCTTAAAATAAGCTTTCTCCCCTTTTCTTTTTCTACTCCTTCCAGAAAACTTACACACAAATATTGTTTTACATGATGGCGTTCTCTAAGTCCCATAGGCTTTCTTAACTCTTTATCATTCTTTTTCCTCTGCTCTAATCTCAAGTGACCTGTTTTCAATCTCACTGATTCTTTCTTCTGACTGATCAAATCTGCTTTTAAATCTATCTATGGAATTTTTCTATTCAAGCATTGTGTTCTTCAGCTCCAGAATTTTTAAATGCCTTCTATCTCTTTGTTGAACTCATTTCCTTATGTATTTTTTTCCTCATATTGTTTAGTTGTCTAGCTGTGTCCTCTTGGAGCTTACTAAGTTTCTTGAAGACAATTATTTTCAATTCTTTGTCAGGCAGTTTTATTTGTAATCCTTGTGGTGTTGTGTTGGTGTTTGTCTATTTGAAGAAGTAGGAACCTCTTAACCAGGCACAGAAGTCCCAGCTACTCAGGAGGCTAAGGCAGGAGGATCACCTGAGCCCAGGAGTTTGGGGCAGCAGTGTGCTATGATTGTGCCTATGAATATCCACTACACTCCAGCCTGGCAACATAGTGAGACTCTGTCTCTAAAAAATAAAACAC
The DNA here is from genome assembly GCF_009828535.3 of Hylobates moloch. NCBI lineage: Eukaryota > Metazoa > Chordata > Mammalia > Primates > Hylobatidae > Hylobates > Hylobates moloch. The sequence continues at coordinate 70,233,649 of NW_026652287.1, forward strand.
AATTTTTAAAAAGAAGCAGGCAACTTTTCCCATCTTTACAGACTGGCTTTGGCAGGGAAAGTCCTTTACCAGTCAGACCATCCAGAGATTCTTGGTGAGCCACTTAGTGGGGTCTGCTTGCAAGCTTGCTGCTGGAAGCCTCAGACAGGCTGGTCCTGGTGGCTAGGTCCACTTGGATGAGCCTGGCTCATGGGTCCAGTGGGGCAGGCGTTGAACCTGAATCTAGGTGGTTAGGCCTGGATCTTGGGTTCACAGAGGCCAGCCTAGTGCTAGACTCCACTGGGTTGGGCCTAGAGATTGGGCCTGCATGGGTAGGCATGCATAGGCAGGCTGAAACCTGTGTCTACAGGGGCCAGCCTAAAGCCCAAGTCCATGAGGGAAAACCTGTTGCTGGGGGAGGCCTGGTGACTGGGTCCATGGAGATGGGCCTGGTCCTGAGTTTACAGGAGCTGACCTGGCACCAGGGTTCAATGGAGTGGCCTGGCACCTGGGTCCATGGTAGTGGGCCTGGAGGCTGAGTCCACGCGGGCAGGCTTTGGTCTTGGGTTGATGAGGTCCAACCTGGAGTTTGCGTCTTTGAGGGCTGGACTAGTATCAAATTCTACTGGGGTGGGCCTGGAACCTAGATATTCTAGAGCATAGGGCCACAGGGGGCAGTCTGGAGCCTGGGACCATGGGAGCTGGCTTGGTGCTAGGATAGGACTAGAGCCTGAGTCTGCAGGGGGTGGGTTGGTGCAGTGGTAGGGCATTTTCACCCACTAGTATTTTAACGAGAATTAACACATTATATCATCAACATAGGTTATTTAGCAAGAGCCTAGGACAATAGGACAGAAGACTTAGCAGGTTTGTTGGACAAAGTGTAACATGATCATCAAAAATAAGGACTCTGGAAAGAAATGAGACACCAAAGAGAATACACGATATGATTCCACTTCTAGGAAGTTCAAAAATAAACAAAGTCAATCCATAGTGAGAGATAACAGAATGTTGTTTACCTTTGGAGGCCTGGAGCTTGTGTCCAAGGGGCTGGCCTAGAACCTAAGGCTGCAAGGTCAAGCCTGTCTCTAGGTTGGGCCTGGAGCCTGTGACCACATGAGCTGGTCTGGAGACTGGGACAGTTGGCCTGGAGACTCCTGGTGCTGGGGTGGTCCTGGAGTCTGGGCTTACTGGGGTAGGCCTGCTGCCAGGGTCTGAAGTTAAGGTGAGAGCTCACTTCACACTGCTTTTCCCACATGAAGGGTATTTATTTGCATGACGTGTTGCCCAGGTTGTGAAAACAGTGACATGGTGTTTTTAGTCTGTTTTGTGTTGCTATAACAAAATATCTGAGAGACTGGATAATTTATAAATAGCAAATTTATTTTCTTATCATTCTGGAGGCTAAGAAGTCCAAGATCAAGGCCCTGATAGGTTTGGTTGTTTGGTGAGGGATGCTCTCTGCTTTCAAGATGGCACCTTATTGTTGCATCTTCTGGAGGGGAGTAATACTAGGTCTTCACACGGTAAAAGGTGGAAAGGCAATGAGGTGAACATTACACAAAGCCCCTTTTATAAAAGCCTTAATCATGAGAGAAGGAGCGGTCATGACCTCTTAAAGGCCCCATCTCTTAATACCATCATATTGGCCATTAAGTTTCAACACATGAAGTTTGGAGGGGACACATTCAAACCATAGCACACAAGTAATGTAAAACTGTCTTTCCTGTCGACGTGAATATATGTTTTCTTATTTCCATGCTACATCCAGGTGCTATAATCCCTCACTTGAATTTCTTAGTTCTTGTAAAGGTATTTTTTTAGTGTGGATAGGTGTTTAAATTTATGTTTCTGTGAGGAGATGAGTACTAGGAACTTCTGTTCCACCATTTTGCTGATGTCATTCTTCAACAAGTTCCTTGTTCTAATCTCTGAACATAATTGTTTTGTTTGTCAAACATTGTTTGACTTAATTTACCAGTAGATGGCAGTCCAAAGTAAAGCTGAACATACTATTACTACCCATCCTCCTACCCAGCGCGCCTCCCCACCCCACGACAATTTTTTTAAATTGGATATAAATTAGTAAGTGGTTATCAGCAGGGCACGGTGGCTCACGCCTGTAATCCCAGCACTTTGGGAGGCCGAGGCAGGCAGATCATCTGAGCTCAGGAGTTCGACACCAGCCTGACCAACATGGAGAAATCCCATATCTACTAAAAATACAAAATTAGCCGGGCATGGTGGCGTATGCCTGTAATCCCAGCTACTCAGGAAGGCTGAGGCAGGAGAATTGCTTGAACCTGGGAGGTGGAGGTTGCAGTAAGCCGAGATTGCGCCACTGTACTACAGCCTGGGCAACAAGAGCGAAACTCGGTCTCAAAAAAAATAAAAAATAATAATAATAATTGGTTATCAGTATGAAGTCTTTCACATTTTTCTAATAAATTCTTCACACTCTTACCTGACAATTAGATAATTCTTGTTACAGGAGAATCCCTAGGCAAATTCACGTGTGACATGCAAGAAATTCTAAAGAAAAGGGTAAAAGTAAAAAAAATATGTCTTGCTTTCCAACAAAATTTATCACCGAGAAGAGGTGAAATGTAAAAGCAAAAGGAAATGGGAAAGAAAATTGCTCTTGTATTTTTCCAAATCCATTCATTTAGAGTTCTGACAAACTTGAACTGAGTGACTGGCAGTCTGGGTTATTAAATTAGAAGTTCTTCAAAAACAATGTCATTAAGACTTTCTATTGCATCAGGTGGTTACAGTATTCAATTTTTTTATATATCTAATATTGTATTAACTATTTTATGACAGTGATATGTGTGTATATATAAAGCTTCATATATGAGACTTTATAAAGCACATTAATATAAACTAGCTTATTTCATATTTAATCTTCACACCAATCCTGTCAGGCAGGGTAAATGTTTTTATGCATATACTGAAGTTGACTCAGAAAGATTAGGTGATTTAAGCGAGGTAATTAGCTGGTAAGCTGCAGAGCAGTGACTAGAACCCAAAACTTTTGACAACTTCAATGTTCATTTTTCTATATGACATTAATGTTTCTTTTTATACATCTGAGATTTCTTCTGTGGTATTTCAATTTCAGTTATAGATACAGCACTTACATTTTAGAAATAAATTTTAAAGGTCCACAATTAGTGTACCAGTGCTATGATTTGAATATTTGTGTCCCCTCCAAAATTCATGTTGAAACTCAATCCCCAATGCAAGAGTACTAAGAGACAGATGATTAAGTCATGAGGGCTCTGACCTCATAAATGGGATTAGCACCCTTATAAAAGTGCGCAAAGGTTGAAGGGAGCACTCTCTTGCCTTTCTGCTGTTTTGCCATGTGAGGAAAAAACATTTGTTCCCTTTTTGCCCTTCTACCATGTAAGGACACCTAAATGGCACCATCTATGGAAAATGGGGCTTTACCAGTCATCAGACTTGCTGGTGCCTTGATCTGTGACTTCTGAGCCTCCAGAACTAAGAGGAATAAATGTCTATTGTTTATAAATTACTAAGTCTCAGGTATTTAGTTACAGCAGGAGAAATGGACCAGGACACTCCCCTCTCCCAATACCATAAAACTCATACAGCCTTTCTTTGCCCAGAAGTATTTACATACTTTCAGTTTCCCCCCTTTTTTTCAGCTTTTGCTTTCCTTCTATGCATTCATTATGAGCATCTTTCCTAAAGTTAACAAACCATATAAAACTGGAACTAGCTAGGCCCCTTTTGCCTAAAAGTCTCTCAGACTCTACTTAGAATTTTCATAATAGTCATTCTTCTCAGCTTAAGGTCAGTTATGATACTAATAAGTTATCCCCCCAAAAAAGTAACTTAAACAATTTTCACCCACTAATATTTTAGCAAGAATTTGCATATTACATCATCAACATAGGTTACTTAGCAAGAGCCTAGGAAAATAGGACAGAGGACTTGGCAGTTTTGTTGGATAAAGTATAACATGGTCATTAAAAATAAGGACTCTGGAAAGAAATGAGACACCAAAGAAAATACAGACTTGGCAGTTTTGTTGGACAAAGTATAGTATGGTCACTAAAAATAAGGACTCTGGAAAGAAATGAGACACTGAAGAAAATATACTATATGATTCTACTTCTAGAAAGTTCAAAAATAAAGTTAATTCACGGTGATATATAACAGAATGTTGTTTATCTTTGGAGGATTATCTACTGCTAAGAGGGATGATTAAGGAGTCTCTCCATCGGGGAATGTTCTGAGTGGTGATAATTATACAGGTATGTAACATACCAGAGTTCATCATACTAAATATTTAGGAGTTGTACATTTTAAATCATGTAAGTTATACCTTGGTTTTACATCGAATTTTTTTAAAAGTAGAACTTTGAAGTCAGACAGATCCAACCAACCCAGGGTCTGCCATTTATTAGTATTATGATCCCACATATGTCACTTAACCTCTCTAAGCCATAGAAATATCCTCTGGAATATGAGGATGATAATAGTATCTACCTCATATAATAGTATCTACCTCATATTGAATTAAAAGAGCTGGCACACTTAGTGCTCAATACATTTAGCAATCTGTACTACTATCATTATAAAGGGAAAGAGGAAAAGTAAGAGACAAAAAAAGAAAAGCTAAATTTCACATATGAGACTGGATTACATGGGCTATCACAAAAAAACGGCACCTTAGAAGCTTGTGGGAAGAATGAAAGCATACTGTATAAGGTTGAGAATAGAGTCAGTATAACCTGATGGTTTAAATTACAGGCTCCTGAAACTAGGTTACTTGAGTTTGAATCTAGGCTCTGCTACTTACTAGGTCTGTGACTCTGTCTAAGTTCCTTAGCCTCTATATAGAAAGTTTGAATATTAATGCCTACTTCATATAGTTTTTGCAAAGAAGGACTTTGGAGTGCGAAGAAAAATAATGACTTTATTTTAGAATTATTTAAAATACCAATAGAACATTTACCACTGAGCTGGAATAACACCAGTGAGTTTGATTCCCAGTGATATTTTTAACTTGGCTTGGACAGCCTCATCATTTATGTTTCTGTTTAGAAGTCATATAGTTCAAGAAGCCTTCCTAACTGATCTAAAGTAGTTTATTTGTTTCCCAGGGCTTCTATAACAAATTAATACAAACTGGGTGGCTTAAAACAATGGAAACCTACTCTCTCACAGTTCTGGAGGCTGGAAGTCCAAAATCAAGATGTGGCAGAATCATGCTTTCCAAAGGCTCTAGAAAGTCATTTCTTGCCTCTTCTAGCTTCTACTAGTTGCTGGCAATTTTTGGTGTTCCTTGGCTTGTAGATGCATCACTCCATTCTGCCTCCATTTTCATATGGCATTCTCCCTTGTGTGTCTGTGTCTCTATTTCTGTTTTTATAAGGTTACCAATCATTGAATTAGGGCCAATCCTAAACCAATATGACCTCCTCTTAACTAATTATATTGGCAAAGACCCCACTTCTAATAAAGCCACATTCTGAGGTTCTGGGTGAACAAGAATTTTGAGGGAACATTATTCAATCCAATACAAGTAACTTTTGCCAAAAAGACCAAAATAAAGTAGTTCCCTAACAAACTGTAAGTATTGTTTATCAAAAATACAGATTTTTGGCCGGATGTGGTAGCTCACGCCTGTAATCTCAGCACTTTGGGATGCCAAGGCAGGTGGATCACCTGAGGTCAGGAGTTCGAGACCAGCCTGACTAACATGGTGAAACCCCATCTCTACTAAAAGTACAAAAATTAGCTGGGCATAGTGATGGGCGCATGTAATCCCAGCTACTAGGGAGGCTGAGGCAGGAGAATTGCTTGAACCCGGGAGGCAGAGGTTGCAGTGCACCAAGATTGCGCCTTTGCACTCCAGCCTGAGGGACAGAGCGAGGCTTTGTCTCAAAACAAACAAACAAACAAACAAAAACAGATTTTCTTTATAGCACAAATTGATTTTTTTTCACTTCTTTATTATCTGTCTCTTCCAGACAGATTCTAGACTTCTTGAAAGTAGGAATCAGTATAGTGCCTGGCATTTACTTGAAGTTCAAAAATCATTTGATAGAATAAATTTATTGATTCTGGCTGGGAGAAATAAAGAAAGATAATTCAGTATAACATAAAAGTGAGCCATTGCCCCAGGAACTGTTCCCCCCTTTCAAATCACTTTTTTTTTTTTGACATGGAGTCTCGCACTGTCACCCAGGCTGGTGTGCAGGGGTGCGATCTCAGCTTGCTGCAGCCTCCTCCTCCCGGGTTCAAGCGATTCTCCTGCCTCAGCCTCCCGAGTAGCTGGGACTACAGGTGTGCACCACCATGCCCAGCTAATTTTTGTATTTTTAGTAGAGATGGGGTTTCACTATGTTGGCCAGGCTGGTCTCAAACTCCTGACCTTGTGATCCGCCCACCTTGGCCTCCCAAAGTGCTGGGATTACAGGCGAGCCACCATGCCCAGCCCAAATCACATTTTTTAGATAACCAAAATAAATCAGTTGAATATTTAAAAAGTAAGCCAATCAACCAAGTGTTCCAGCCACAACATGGGCTATTAAATGACATTCTGAGTTCTGGAATTTGTAAATTTTTCTTCAGAGGTTACACGGAGAATTAGAGGAGAGAACTGGGTAGGGAGCAAATAGAGCTACATCCCCCCATCTTTCACTTGTACCCCCACTTCAACCATTTTCACTTGTTTTATGTAGCTTTCTGTGGGGGAAAAATAACTTTTTTTTTTCAACTTTGAAAATCACTAATGTAAAGACAACAAGCAAACATCTCACCAGATTTTCTTCTCTTAAATATTTTGTCTAAGTAGATATTCTCTTAGAGTTAAAACAATTAATTACTATATGGCACTGTCCTCCTGATAATGAGAGCTAATTTATATCCTTATACTTATCTTGGGCTATTTAGTGTTTTAAAACTAAAGCAATCATTTGGTTTGTTGTTGGTTGGTTGTTTTGTTGTTGTTGTTGTTTACATTTTAACTACTATAACTGCTTACAATCAACATTACAGATGTGTCAATCTGCTCTAATGCTTGGATCCCAATCTCTTAAGCAGCATAGTATGGTTAAAAGAGCAAGGGCTTTGAAGTCAGAAAGGACTAGGCTTGAAATTATCTTTGTCACTTCCTACTTCTGATACTAAGTAAATCATTTCTCTTAGTTTCTTTGCTTGCAAAGTAAGGATAATATTTCACAGGATTATTATGACAATTATATGCACAAATTATACAAAAGCACCTCACACACAGCAGGTATCAAATAAATGTTGGTTTCAAAATATTTTTCAAGGATATGTTATAGCATTTTCCTAATTTCAACTTTCTCATGTTGAAGAAGTCTATTATTCTATTTATTACTTAGTAAAGTTAAAATTTTGCTGATGTTACTTTCCATATATGCCTAATTGAAAGTTATCTCAAATTGGTAAGTAGCCAAAGTTCTTTCTAAAAACATAATTCAAAAAGTTCAAATAATAGATTATACCTGAAGGAATGTATATTTCCAATCTTGGTTTACACATGACGTTTTGAAACTGGCATAAACCTCATGAGTGGGCATAATGCCTTATAAACAGATGGATGTGAATGCTCAGGTGCCAGAAATCCGACATGGCCACAGCTGATGGAGAATGTTAAAATAGTGACAGTTTTTGCAACTGGTCATCTGTTCCTGGTAATAACTAAGTCCATCAGAAATAGAAAACAAATTCCAAAATACATGAATGTTAAAATTTAGTCTTCAGTAGGAATTTATATATAGTTCATATTCAAATAGTTTTGGCACCCTTTAAAATCTATCAATATGCATCTGATATAATATTTTCTTTCTATGGTTATAGCTGGGAAAAAACCCAATGTACACTGTATCCAATGTGTAGACTTTTATCCTTCATCCAGCCCCCACCCTTCCCCACTAGTCCCCAAAGTCCATTGTATCATTCTTATTCCTTTGTATCCTCATAGCTTAGCTCCCTCTTATAAGAGCTCCCACTTATAAGTGAGAACATACGATGTTTATTCTCACTGAGTTACTTCACTTAGAATAATGGTCTCCAACTCCATCCAGGTTGCTGGGAATTCCATTATTTTGTCCCGTTTTATGGCTGAGTAGTATTCCAAAAAACTTATCCACATAACCAAACACCACCTGTTCCATAAAAACTACTGAAATAATAAAAAAAGAAAAAAGTAATTCTTTGATTAAATATAAACACAATGAAAAAATATGATGAAAAAAATTCTTTAAATAGGCAGAGATTCCTAAGTAATACAGTGACTATATTTTCAAAGATATAGCAATGCAGATGTTCATTTCAGTGGTATTTATAATATAGAAAAACTAGAAAATGTATAAATGGCCAACAATAGAATACTGGATAAATAAACTGTTCTATCTATAAAATGGCTAAATTATGCTATATCCAAACTATATTATTTAGCCACTAATAACTATGGTATGAGAAAATATTTAAAGAAATGGGAAATTATCACAATATATAAAAATACATATAATGGGTAACAAAATGATTTTTGTATGACCACATTTGAATAAACATATGATACATACACACATACATTTAGAAGAAGTGAAAGACTATCCATCAAATGTTTAGAGTGAGGTTCTGAGTGATTTTTACTTTGGTTTTTCACCTACCTATATTTTTCAAACATTTTACTATGAAAGTATACATCACAAATATAAAAACAGTACTTCAGTCAATGATAAGCTAAATGGATTTAATGGCTCTTTATTCTACATTCAGAAGCTGACTGCTTCTCGCCACCCCCTCCGTTACTGCTCTGTTCCAAGTCATTATCTCCTTTTACCTGGAATATTGCTATAGTATCCTACCTGGCCTTCCTCCTGCTTCTGCTTCTTACCCCAATTCAGTTAGCTCTTCTTAATAAAATAGATCATGTCACCTCTCTACTTCAAGTCCTCCAAAGGCTTGTTATTTCACTTAGAGTAAAAATCAAAGTTACCAAAATAGCTTAGAGTGACTTACGATTGGAACCCTCTACTCTTCTTCATTGGACTCCTTCTACTCTCACCTCATTACATCTTTTACTTCGTCTCCTAGTGAGCTTCCACTTTGCACACTACTTTCCAGCCTCATTGGTCTTCATGCTGGACCTTGAACACACCAGGGTTTTGCATGTGCAGCTCCCTTTGCCTGAAATGCTCCTCCCTGGATATTCAATGGCTTGTAGTTTTCTTCCTCCAGGTTTCTATGTAGTTGTGTTTTCCGACTTTCCTTTCATCGGATTTAGTATTATAATCCTCCCTGCTCCTACCTCTACTCAGACTCCTTACATTCCTTCTTTGCTTTATCTTTCTCCCATAGTACCTAACCACATCTAACATACCAAAATTTTACTTATGATTTTTCTATTGCCTGCCTCACTCTCTGTAGGGTTTAAGCCCTCTGAGGCAAGGGTTAGGGTATCTCCATCTGTTAAACAGTAGATTGCTAGAGAAGGTAGTGTGAAAAGAGATTTCATTCAGCGATCCAGTTTCTCAAGGGCAACAGTAAGTTGTAAAGTCCAAGGGAGCAATTTAGGAAGGCTGAAACTTAAGTTCTGTATTTTAAATTTATTTAACAACAAACTATCACAGTGAAAATCATTATGCCTATTTATCAATTTCATCCACTAATTAGGTAGCTAACCTAAAAGTCAAAATCAGAAATTTAAAAAAACTTTTGCTTAGCTTTCTTAACTGTCATAAAGTTTTTAAGGAGAGAAGGGCAATTAAATCTGTTATAATAGATTGGGTTGAAAGGTTCTTGGTCAAATTCCACTTTCCACATTATAACAATATGTAAACTGAATAAGCTCAATTAACCACACTGCAGTTTAGTTGCTATACTTTTTAGGTTTTAAAGTCATAAGCTTGTCTGACAAATGTGAAATGTGGTGTTTTTTCCCTAGTTCTTTGACTAATGATTATTAATGATCAGGCCAATGAAGCAAGTCCTTGGCATAACACTAGGGTTCCCTCAGTAAAGCATATTTTTTTATTAGTGAGGCCAAAATAATGTTCTACTAAAACTATGATAACTTCAACCTGATGCCATTCACATAGAAAATAAGACCACAAACTGATAATTTTTTCTCCTTAGTCTGAATTTTTGTTATTTAGAAAAATATTAAAAATATGGTTTAACTAGGACTAATGTATGAATTTTTAACATAGCTATACATTTTAACTTCCACTAGGAGAAAACAGCTAATAACTCTTTATAATTACAATATCAAATAATTTTCCAAGTAATACCTTAATAAGCATACATACTCTTAAGAGTTCTTATAGGAGACAAAACTGGAAGTTCTGTTAGTTAAAGTAATAGACTTCTAAGATTTTCATTATTTGCTTGCACTTCTTATTTAGAGGATCTGCTTCATAGGCATGCAACCTGTGCAGTAAGTAGCACAGGGCACCATGTTTGGTTGTATTATTAGACTAACTGCTTGGTATCCTTTTCAAAGTAGCGATCACTGGACTTCAAGAAGATCATGTATCAAACAAGTAAATTTCAGCTCTGCCCAAAGGTGACACTTCAATCATGGTTAGTTTTTCCTAACAGGTGACAACACTGACCTGTTCAAACTTGTTAGGAAAAACTGAAGCAGCGCAATGTCCACAGCTCAGATTACTCTGCATCAAGTTAATCTTTTTCCAACTTTCTGTAATAATTCTGGTCAAAGTAGTTGGATTGCTAGGCCTTGATAACTTGTACAATATCTTATTTCTCTAAGCTTAGAGTCTATCCTCTCACCCAACTCCTAATCTCCTCTGGAATTGGATTATTCCTGCAAGAAATAAAGTAGTCATCAGGGATGAGGACCTAAACTGAGTAGAGGGCGGGTGTTAAAGATTAACCTGTGAGTTTTTCCAAAGGACATCTTAAACATAACTGAATCTTACACATGATCTAAGATGAGTAGGATGAGGATATGTATTTTTGGGTAGAACCAGATAATACATGTTACTTTAGTTGTTGCAAGTTGAAGTCTATCAAAGAGCAGAGTTCTCAAGGATTTTAAAATACAATAATCATATTTTGATGGCCAGAACTGTTGCACTGCTACATTTAACCTTTTGTGCAGATTAGAGGGGAAAGAAGTAAATGAAAGTCCTTTGAATTGCTTCTCTTTTGAATTTTCAGACTGTATAGATATAAAAGCAAAATATTTTGGTGTCAATATAAAACAAAAACATTTTAGGTTTAAATTTATTTCTATATAGTACTCCTTATGATCAACTTTTTATATGTACAAGCTGGTTATTGCCGCTTTGGCTACCCAATTTTTCAGGTAATAGAACCTTAACCACCAAAGACAGAGGAGGGATGATGGAAAGCCTTTTTTTCTCTATCTCAGGAAGGTAGACTAAATAAACCCTTTCAATTTTAAAAAGATTTCAATTTTAGTATAGCATAATTTTGTATACTATACTATATCCATATTTAGATATAGATAGGTAGATATCTAGATAAAACATAACTTTGAGTTTTACAAGTGTAGTGGAAGAATTACTTTGGGAAACAATCATTATGCTAACTGACAAGAATTGGATCTTTGTCCTTGGAAAATGTATGGTCTATTTTTGGACGCTAAAACAGACACGAGACAACACAAACTATTAGGTTGGTTTTTGCCATTAAAAAAGTAATTGCGGCCGGGCGCGGTGGCTCACGCTTGTAATCCCAGCACTTTGGGAGGCCGAGGTGGGCGGATCACGAGGTCAGGAGATCGAGACCACAGTGAAACCCCGTCTCTACTAAAAATACAAAAAATTAGCCGGGCGTGGTGGCGGGCGCCTGTAGTCCCAGCTACTCGGAGAGGCTGAGGCAGGAGAATGGCGTGAACCCTGGAGGCGGAGCTTGCAGTGAGCCGAGATTGCGCCACTGCACTCCAGCCTGGGCGACAGAGCCAGCGAGACTCCGTCGCAAAAAAAATTAGTTTGGTGCAAAAGTAATTGCAAAAACCGCAATTCCTTTTGCACCAAACTAATAAGTGTCACATAGGTAATACAGAAAGTAAATTCAGAAGACAGAAGGAGACACTGTAGACAGAATTTGAAAGGAAGGATTTTATGAAGAAAAAAAGTTATTTTTTTTAAAGCAAATCAAACCTATTACTTCCAGGTTAGTAAAAGAAGTATAAAAAGTATATGTTTATGGAACGTTTATGATCTTTTTAGTAAAATATATTGTATCTAAAGTTACAAAAAGTTACCTGTTATTTAACATTGATTCAAAAATAAAAACAGAACACAATTTGAAAATGGAAAGGAAACACAGTTACGGTACCTAGATGCCTAGTTGTAATTGTGTGGTTACTTTTTTTAAAAGTCATGCTTTTAGAAACATAAAGATTAGAAGATTTTACTTAACTCTGCAGAATAACAAATATATGTAGAGTAATAATGTTAACTTTAAACACCTTTATAATAAAGTCAGTGATATCTGGAAGGCAGACGGGATGAAGCAAAAATAAAAGAATTGAAAGTATTCTAATTTTATTGAATAAACTCATAAAAGTCAATTTTCCTAACTACACATACCAACATACCACACTTGTTAGCTCTGCACTCAATTCATAGCATGCAGTGAGTAATCTACCATGTCTTCCAACTTATCTTAAATTATTATTTTGGATTTCTAACATGTCTTCAAGAATACCATTACCTTTTAACTGGAAAGCATAAAGTATATTTGTAGTGTGACCTACACATGCCAGTATATAAAAATATATATTTTCTTTCTTTTTTTTTTTATTATACTTTAGGGTTTTAGGGTACATGTGCACAATGTGAAGGTTTGTTACATATGTATCCATGTGCCATGTTGATTTCCTGCACCCATTAACTCGTCATTTAGCATTAGGTGTATCTCCTAATGCTGTCCCTCCCCCCTACCCCCACCCCACAACAGTCCCCGGAGTGTGATGTTCCCCTTCCTGTGTCCATGAGTTCTCATTGTTCAATTCCCACCTATGAGTGAGAACATGCGGTGTTTGGTTTTTGTCCTTGCGATAGTTTACTGAGAATGATGTTTTCCAGTTTCATCCATGTCCCTACAAAGGACATGAACTCATCATTTTTTGGGGCTGCATAGTATTCCATGGTGTATATGTGCCACATTTTCTTAATCCAGTCTATCGTTGTTGGACATTTGGGTTGGTTCCAACTCTTTGCTATTGTGAATAGTGCCGCAATAAACATACGTGTGCATGTGTCTTTATAGCAGCATGATTTATAGTCCTTTGGGTATATACCCAGTAATGGGATGGCTGGGTCAAATGGTATTTCTAGTTCGAGATCCCTGAGGAATCGCCACACTGACTTCCACAATGGTTGAACTAGTTTACAGTCCCACCAACAGTGTAAAAGTGTTCCTATTTCTCCACATCCTCTCCAGCACCTGTTGTTTCCTGATTTTTTAATGATGGCCATTCTAACTGGTGTGAGATGGTATCTCACTGTGGTTTTGATTTGCATTTCTCTGATGGCCAGTGATGATGAGCATTTCTTCATGTGTTTTTTGGCTGCATAAATGTCTTCTTTTGAGAAGTGTCTGTTCATGTCCTCTGCCCACTTTTTGATGGGGTTGTTTGTTTTTTTCTTGTAAATTTGTTTGAGTTCATTGTAGATTCTGGATATTAGCCCTTTGTCAGATGAGTAGGTTGCAAAAATTTTCTCCCATTCTGTAGGTTGCCTGTTCACTCTGATGATAGTTTCTTTTGCTGTGCAGAAGCTCTTTAGTTTAATGAGATCCCATTTGTCGATTTTGGCTTTTGTTGCCATTGGTTTTGGTGTTTTAGACATGAAGTCCTTGCCCACGCCTATGTCCTGAATGGTATTGCCTAGGTTTTCTTGTAGGATTTTAATGGTTTTAGGTCTAACATATAAGTCTTTAATCCATCTTGAATTAATTTTTGTATAAGGTGTAAGGAAGGGATCCAGTTTCAGCTTTCTACATATGGCTAGCCAGTTTTCCCAGCACCATTTATTAAATAGGGAATCCTTTCCCCATTTCTTGTTTTTGTCAGGTTTGTCAAAGATCAGATAGTTGTAGCTATGCGGCATCATTTCTGAGGGCTCTGTTCTGTTCCATTGATCTACGTCTCTGTTGTGGTACCAGTACCATGCTGTTTTGGTTACTGTAGCCTTGTAGTATAGTTTAAAGTCAGGTAGCGTGATGCCTCCAGCTTTGTTCTTTTGGCTTAGGATTGACTTGGCGATGCGGGCTCTTTTTTGGTTCCATATGAACTTTAAAGTAGTTTTTTCCAATTCTGTGAAGAAAGTCATTGGTAGCTTGATGGGGATGGCATTGAATCTATAAATTACCTTGGGCAGTATGGCCATTTTCACGATATTGATTCTTCCAACCCATGAGCATGGAATGTTCTTCCATTTGTTTGTATCCTCTTTTATTTCATTGAGTAGTGGTTTGTAGTTCTCCTTGAAGAGGTCCTTCACATCTCTTGTAAGTTGGATTCCTAGGTATTTTATTCTCTTTGAAGCAATTGTGAATGGGAGTTCACTCATGATTTGGCTCTCTGTTTGTCTGTTATTGGTGTATAAGAATGCTTGTGATTTTTGTACATTAATTTTGTATCCTGAGACTTTGCTGAAGTTGCTAATCAGCTTAAGGAGATTTTGGGCTGAGACAATGGGGTTTTCTAAATATACAATCATGTCATCTGCAAACAGGGACAATTTGACTTCCTCTTTTCCTAATTGAATACCCTTTATTTCCTTCTCCTGCCTGATTGCTCTGGCCAGAACTTCCAGCACTATGTTGAATAGGAGCGGTGAGAGAGGGCATCCCTGTCTTGTGCCAGTTTTCAGAGGGAATGCTTCCAGTTTTTGCCCATTCAGTATGATATTGGCTGTGGGTTTGTCGTAGATAGCTCTTATTATTTTGAGATAGGTCCCATCAGTACCTAATTTATTGAGAGTTTTTAGCATGAAGGGTTGTTGAATTTTGTCAAAGGCCTTTTCTGCATCTATTGAGATAATCATGTGGTTTTTGTCTTTGGTTCTGTTTATATGCTGGATTACATTTATTGATTTGCGTATGTTGAACCAGCCTTGCATCCCAGGGATGAAGCCCACTTGATCATGGTGGATAAGCTTTTTGATGTGCTGCTGGATTCAGTTTGCCAGTATTTTATTGAGGATTTTTGCATCAATGTTCATCAAGGATATTGGTCTGAAATTCTCTTTTTTGGTTATGTCTCTGCCAGGTTTTGGTATCAGGACGATGCTGGCTTCATAAAATGTGTTAGGGAGGATTCCCTCTTTTTCTATCGATTGGAATAGTTTCAGAAGGAATGGTGCGAGTTCCTCCTTGTACCTCTGGTAGAATTCAGCTGTGAATCCATCAGGTCCTGGACTCTTTTTGGTTGGTAAGCTATTGATTATTGCCACAATTTCAGAACCTGTTATTGGTCTATTCAGAGATTCAACTTCTTCCTGGTTTAGTCTTGGGAGGGTGTATTTGTCGAGGAATTTATCCATTTCTTCTAGATTTTCTAGTTTATTTGCATAGAGGTGTTTGTAGTATTCTCTGATGGTAGATTGTATTTCTGTGGGATCGGTGGTGATATCCCCTTTTTCATTTTTTATTGCATCTATTTGATTCTTCTCTCTTTTCTTCTTTATTAGTCTTGCTAGCGGTCCATCAATTTTGTTGATCTTTTCAAAAAACCAGCTCCTGGATTCATTAATTTTTTGAAGGGTTTTTTGTGTCTCTATTTCCTTCAGTTCTGCTCTGATTTTAGTTATTTCTAGCCTTCTGCTAGCTTTTGAATGTGTTTGCTCTTGCTTTTCTAGTTCTTTTAATTGTGATGTTAGGGTGTCAATTTTGGATCTTTCCTGCTTTCTCTTGTGGGCATTTAGTGCTATAAATTTCCCTCTACACATTGCTTTGAATGTGTCCCAGAGATTCTGGTATGTTGTGTCTTTGTTCTCGTTGGTTTCAAAGAACATCTTTATTTCTGCCTTCATTTCATTATGTACCCAATAGTCATTCAGGAGCAGGTTGTTCAGTTTCCATGTAGTTGAGTGGTTTTGAGTGGGTTTCTTAATCCTGAGTTCTAGTTTGATTGCACTGTGGTCTGAGAGACAGTTTGTTAT
Source organism: Hylobates moloch (assembly GCF_009828535.3). NCBI lineage: Eukaryota > Metazoa > Chordata > Mammalia > Primates > Hylobatidae > Hylobates > Hylobates moloch. The sequence continues at coordinate 70,249,800 of NW_026652287.1, forward strand.
AATTTCTGTTCTTTTACATTTGCTGAGGAGAGCTTTACTTCCAACTATGTGGTCAATTTTGGAATAGGTGTGGTGTGGTGCTGAAAAAAATGTATATTCTGTTGACTTGGGGTGGAGAGTTCTGTAGATGTCTATTAGGTCCACTTTATGTAGAGCTGAGTTCAATTCCTGGATATCCTTGTTAACTTTCTGTCTTGTTGATCTGTCTAATGCTGACAGTGGGGTGTTAAAATCTCCCATTATTATTGTGTGGGAGTTTAAGTCCCTTTGTAGGTCACTGAGGACTTGCTTTATGAATCTGGGTGCTCCTGTGTTGGGTGCATATATATTTAGGATAGTTAGCTCTTCTTGTTGAATTGATCCCTTTACCATTATGTAATGGCCTTCTTTGTCTCTTTTGATCTTTGTTGGTTTAAAGTCTATTTTATCAGAGACTAGGATTGCAACCCCTGCCTTTTTTTGTTTTCCACTTGCTTGATAGATCTTCCTCCATCCCTTTATTTTGAGTCTATGTGTGTCTCTGCATGTGAGATGGGTTTCCTGAATACAGCACACTGATGGGTCCTGACTCCTTATCCAGTTTGCCAGTCTGTGTCTTTTGATTGGAGCATTTAGCCCATTTACATTTAACGTTAATATTGTTATGTGTGAATCTGATCCTGTCATTATGATGTTAGTTGGTTATTTTGCTCGTTAGTTGCTATAGTTTCTTCCTAGCCTCGATGGTCTTTACAATTTGGCATGTTTTTGCAGTGGCTGGTACCGGTTGTTCCTTTCCATGTTTAGTGCTTCCTTCAGGAGCTCTTTTAGGGCAGGCCTGGTGGTGACAAAATCACTCAGCGTTTGCTTGTCTGTAAAGTATTTTATTTCTCCTTCACTTATGAAGCTTAGTTTGGCGGGAAAAATATATATTTTCTAATCATAAGTTATTTTTCAGTGCCTTTAAAAATATTAGTTCTTCGCTGGGTGTGGTGGCTCACGCATGTAATCCCAGCACTTTGGGAGGCCAAGGTGGGCGGATCATTAGAGATCAAAAGTTCAAGACCAGTCTGGCCAACAAGGTGAAACCCCGTCTCTACTAAAAATACAAAAAAATTAGCTGAGCGTGGTGGTGCACGCCTGTAATTCCAGCTACTGGGGGAGGTTGAGGCAGGAGAATCACTTGAACCCGGGAAATGGAGGTTGCAGTGAGCTGAGATCGCGCCACTGCACTCCAGCCTGGGTGACGAAGCAACACTCCATCTCAAAAAAAAAAAAAGGTAGTTGTTCACACTTTCAGATGATAAAAATTTAAAATCATATATATGTCATATATATATAAATCATATATGTATATATGTATAAGTGCATGTGTGTATAGTAGTGGCTACCTATGTAAATAAAAGATAACCACGTCATGTATTCAAGTAAATTATATACAGTGATGGTATATCATAGCTACTTTACTTTTTATTAAGCTAAAAAAATAGTAAGAGTTGGAAAAAAGATAGTAACTTTCTTGGAGGCAAAAGCGTATGTATATATGTATGAGTCAAGGAGAGCTGTTCTCTCAGACAGGCACTTGGCTAACTCCCTCAGGTCCCTGTTGTTTGCTCAGGTCTAACCTAATTGAGGGCCACTCTGCTAGCGTACTTACTAATGGAAGCTGTTCTTCTCCAAGTAATTAGTATCTCCCTTTCTCTGGTCTACCTACCCCACTACAGCACAAATCACCTTCTAACACAGTATATAATTTGTTTATTATGTTTATTGCTTATTGTCTGCATTTTCCTGCTAGAATGCAATCTCCGGGTAGCCAGGGTTCATTATTTTATTCAATGGTATATAGCAAAAACCTAGAATAAAGCCTTGAAGTACAGCAATTACTCAATAAAGATCTGTTGACTTAAAATGAAACAAGTCAGAAGCAACAGATTTTATGAAGATATAACTGTACATAACAATATGACATTTTTTTGTAAAGGCAAGTTAATTGTATTTCTCGGATGGGGTTGTTCAGAATATACAAAAAATACTGTCCTTAAGAAATATTAAATTCATAGCCTGACACCTGAATCATATATATATCAACATGCACTTGATGCAACCTCATTTCCTGCAGATCTTTTGCTTCCGTTACCTGCTCAGAGATGTCTTCACTGACCACTTCATCTAAAAGAGCACACCATCCCCTTATCATTCTCTAGCTCTTATCTTGCTTATTTCCTTGATAGTTCTAATCACTGCATATTATATTGAATATTTATTGTTTATCTCCTCCATAAAAACAGGAACCTTATCTGCCTTCCTTACTGCTCTACTTTCCCTGTATTTGGATGAGTGCCTGGTACACAGTAAATACTTACCAGCATGAATGCACTGGGAATTTGCATGGACCCATGTTGTCCTTCATATAAAAGAATGATCTAATTGTTTGTATCCAGAGCTGAAGTTGGAAAGCAGTCACTTGTATTATTCCCTCACCAATAAAACAAACAAACGAAGAACAGTTCTTCATGCTTCACACCATATAGACTGAGATGGTTAAAAGGCTTGACTAGATATATGCTAGATGTTATCGCACCAAATATCAATGAAATTCAATATTCAACTGGAAGATTAAATCTTAAATCATATTAAATACAAGTTTTAGATTTACTCTGTGCTTTTTTTTGGGTGAAATTATATTCATTTAATTGATCAGAAGTGAAGATACTGATCTAAAATTCTGTGAAATTCTGTTTGATTTTAAAACTTCAGCAAGGTGAATGCTAAAAGTAAAGCAGTAGTTCAGACTCAGTTGCTCTTTCATCCCACTTTTCTGTTTAAAATCTAAGACTGAGTGACAATATCTGGATTGAATGACATAGCTGTCTGTCTTTGTAATGGGTGGCAAATGCAAAGAGGAGCAAGATTTTTAAGAATAACATTCTGCAAAGGATGTTGCTTACCTAGTCTGTTCTGTCTGAACACCAGAATCTTCACTCAAACTGTTAATTGTAGATATCTTTAAAATTCTTCCCAGGATGTTTTCAATTGCAGAACTTTATAAAGTTCACCAAAGAAGTTGATAAAGAAAGACTGAAAGCACATTTTGAAATGAACTATATAATGTAAGCATACATGTTATTAAGTATCTGTCTGGTTTACTAAAAGTCCTGCTTCTTTTTGCATTTGCTACCCATTACAAAGACAGGCAGCTATGTCATTCAATCCTGATATTGTTACCCATAGGCAGGAAAATCATTCAATCTGGATATTGTCAGCCAGTCCAGATTTTAAACAGAAAAGTAGGATTAGAGAGCAACTGAGTCTGAACTATCACTTTAGCATTGGCTTTACTTACTTTTTTTTTTTTTTTTTTTTTAGATGGAGTCTTGCTCTTGTCACCTGGAGTGCAGGGGCGCAACCTCGGCTCACTGCAACCTCCAACTCCCGGGTTCAAGCGATTCTCCTGCCTCAGCCTCCTAAGTAGCTGAGATTACAGGCACCCATCACCACATCAGGCTAATTTTTGTACTTTTTTAGTAGAGACGGGGTTTCACCATGTTGGCCAGGCTGGTCTCGAACTCCCGATCTCAGGTGATCTGCCTGCCTCGGCCTCCCAAAGTGCTGGGATTACAGGTGTGAGCCACCACGCCCAGCCCTGGCTTTACTTAAGTTTTAAAATCAAACAGAAAAAAAGAGGGATGGCTCCTTTAATTATATCCTACGTAGATTCTCTTGATTTTTCAGTTATTTAAAGTTACTAGAACAATCACAGTATATTAAAGAATCATGTTGTTAACTTTAAAGCTTCAATCTCCAGCTCAATTCAAAGCTCTTTTCACTATTCCCTTCTACTCTCCCCGACCCCAAGTACAGAGAAAGGGGCGATTATTTTCTTACTTAACTGGGTAAGGATGCAGTCCTCATTGGATTAACTGGATTTTGATAACCTCTGTGTGACAGTATCCAAAAGCTAGATCTATCATAAGGCTTCTTTGAGGGAGCCTGCAGGGGCTTCCCATTATGTAGTTTCCTGATGTTGGTCATCTGGATCGTTTACTGAACCACTTTAATTTCTCTTGCTGCAGAGATTCCCTCTTGCTGAGGTCAGCCTGTATACTGACAAAATGGCTGAAGCTCACCTACTTTCCCTGGTGTTCATACCACCCATGGGAATCTCCGTTATTCTTGACACACTAAATGATGGGCATGAAGACCCCTTTCTTGCTGTCCTGGCCTCTGTTAGTCTATCATCTCTTGCAAATTCTCTTTCCTCTACTCATGTAGCTCCAGGAGCTCAGCAAGTCCTTTGGCCCAGCAAACCCCCAACAGAGAAAAGAAATATGCCTCTTATTTTGGTAATCCCAATCTTTGGATATAATTCTCTTCCTGCAACCCCCACTCCAATTATATATTGGGAAGAGTCCTGTCCACAAACTGATTCTCCAAAAGGCCTCCTTATTTTCTCTCAGGCCTACCATTTTTTTAATGAAGGGTGAGTAGAAGTGGTGGTGGTGAGGTAGTGGTGGTGGTGATAGCTATGGTTGTGACACTACTTGGCTAATACTATGGGATTATTCAAAGTCATTTTAACTTAGAATGTGAAGTATTTAATGCATTTTATTCTCAGTTTTGGGGCATAATCATAATTACGGGGCAATGGGAAAACTCCCACTCAATATTATATTATAAATGCATCAACAAAAAAGAAAGATTCTGTTGTACCTATAGTATTATGAAATTAAGTGTTAGCCAGTCCTTGCCTAATGTATTGGCAAAACCTCAGTCCTAAAAGGACTGAGAAATATCTTATTTGGTCCTGTTAAAAATATCTTCTGTGATACCCAATTCACATCATGTGTCAACTTTTTTAGAGAGGAGATCTCACTAGATTGCCCAGGCTGGTCTCAAACTCCTGCACTCAAGCGATCCTCCTGCCTAGGCCTCCCTACGTGCTGGGATTAGAGGCGTGAGCAGCCACACCTGGCCTTGTGTCAATTTCTTATAACAAAGCTGTGGTAGGGAATTCTCAATCCCTATGTACAGGAACCCAAAATTCAGCCTTTCAAGTACAGTATCTCCATCAAATGTAGTTAGATAGCTTGTGGTTTTGTGAGATATTAATTAAAATCTTCAGTAAAAAAGAACTAAGGTACTTAGGTACACATATATTAACACCTTAACATACCAATGGGCTGGGCACAGTGGCTCACACCTGTAATCTCAGTACTTTGGGAGGCCAAGGTGGGAGAAGTCTCAAACCCAGGAGTTTGAGAACAGCCTGGGCAATATAGTGAGACCCTGTCTCTACAAAAAAATTATTAAAAGTTAGCTGGATGTGGTGGTGCATGCCTCTAGTCCCACCTACTCTGAAGGCTGAGGTGAGTGGATCGCTTGGGCCCAGGAGTTGGAGGCTGCAGTGAGCTCTGATTGTGCCACACTGTACTCTAGCCTAGGTGACAGAGTGAGACCCTGTCTCAAAAACAAAAGAAAAAAAAAGAAGAAAAAAAAGTAACAAACAAATTTGGCAATAATGAAACCTCTTAATTCAGAGCATTACAATGAAATCCTTTGCTTTTTAACAGAATACTCGCCAGTATCTTATGGAATTAGTGTACTGGGGAATCTAGTTTAGAGCCTTCCTTTCCTTTTTCTTTTTCCTTTCCTTGTTCCTTTTTTCTTTCCCTTTTCCTTTTTTCTTCCTTCCTTTTTCCTTCCTCTCTCCCTCTTTCATTCCCTTTTTGTAATTTTTGTTTCTATAAGGAACTAGGCAAAGCCAAGTAAATTCTTTAACTTAATTAAAGAAGTGTAATAGCTCTCTTTTGCTCCCACTCCACCATGTTGAGATGCCTGCTCACCCTTCACCTTCCACCATGATTGTAAGCTTCCTGAAGCCCTCATCAGAAGTCAGGCAGATTCTGGTACCATGCTTCCTGTACAGCCTGCAGAACTGTGATCCAATTAAATCTTTTTTTCTTATAAATTAAAAAAAAAGTATAATAAATATGTCTGCTGTTGTTGGTTCATTCAAAACAGATTTTCTCTTCCCTCTGCTCTATTGTAAGTGGTGTTGTTTTTAATAAGATTCTAAGATTCCCTAGCTTTTAACAAGAAGAGATTCGTTTTCAGAATAAGGCTTTCAGAAAGGTCTTCCTTACTAAGTATTTAGAAGTCCTGTGTTTTATAGTATCTTTTTGTGCTACATTATCACCTGTTTCCTCAGTGGCAGCTGCTGAGTTTGTAAAATATCAATTGGCTGTTTCTCTGGATTTTGCCATTTAACTATTACATGCTCACTTATATGGCTTATGCTTAATAAGAGTTGTTTCCTAATTGCAGGCTGCTTCATTAGAAGGAAAAGAAGAGGTTTGGGGATAATATTCCTCCAGAATCACCTTCACCAAAGTTATGGCAGCTGTAGCAACTTTTATAATCCAGAAGCTAATAGAAACTAATCTTACTCTTACTGAGGAAGTACAGTAAGTGTTTTATAAAATATGGTGTTTACCTCTATATTAGGCAGTGTTTTTAAAAATCTTAATTGATTATCACTCTCGATTCTAACTACTTCAGAGTTGGACATCATATTAAAAATGTAAGGTTGTTTAAGAACTGTTGTAAATATCTGGTAACCATCTTCTTCTAAACAATGTCTTTAAAAAGTTATGGGTCTTTTAAAACCCTCTTAGTAATTGTGAAAGGGATGCCATTACATAAACTCAAGATTAGTTAATGTGTTTATTTTTTAAAGTGACTTAAAAATGTATTTTTATGGCAGCAAAATAAAACATGATCACTAGTTGATGCTATAAAATGTAATCATTTAGGGATATGTTTTACTTCCCTACCTTACCTGATTTATTTTTTAGTTCTCAACAGAAAATATTTAACTCAACTAGCTAGCACATTTATATTTCTGTTGTTTTTTTAAATGGCTGTCTACATAGTCTATTATTTTCTTGCATTTTCCTTTTCAGGTGCCTCATTAGTAATTTTCTTTATTAAAAATTCTTAGATTACATGTGGTTTTCCACATAAAACTATTATCATCATCATCACAACTATTTGAGTGGTTGGTTCATTCCATACACTACGCTAAGCATTTGCATATGTCGTCTGATAAATTTTTTTTTTTTTTTGAGATGGAGTCTCGCTCTGTCATCCAGGCTGGAGTGCAGTGGCGCGATCTCGGCTCACCGCAAGCTCCACCTCCCGGGTTCACGCCATTCTCCTGCCTTAGCCTCCTGAGTAGCTGGGACTACAGGCGCCCACCACCATGCCTGGCTAAGTTTTTTGTATTTTTAGTAGAGATGGGGTTTCACCGTGTTAGCCAGGATGGTCTTGATCTCCTGACCTCGTGATCTGCCCGCCTCGGCCTCCTAAAGTGCTGAGATTACAGGCGTGAGCCACCACGCCTGGCCCATCTGATAAAATTTTTATGACAATCGTGAAAGGCAGTCATATTTTTATGCACAAATTTTAGGCAGCAAAACTGAGGTTTGTAGAAGTAATTTTTAAAATATTGCATTTTTTTCAAAGGGCACTGAAGCTTGCATGTGTTTCAGTTAGATAAAATTCCAGATCTTAGCTATTCAAAACCCTTATGCTCATAACCTTGCTTCTTAAATCCCTAGTGGCCCACTAACATATCCTTTAATATTTGTGAGTTCTTACAAAAAATCTTTAGTTTTGTACTTTCATTTCAAAAGTAATCTGAAAATTAACATAACTCTGTTTTGGATTACAAAACACCATTATATAAATAAATACTTTGACGTGAGTGCCCATGTTTTTGTTTGCTTATAATGGAGTTGGAGCCAGACTATCTAACTTAAAATTGCCCCGGGCTACAGTAAAGAATAAGTAAATTAATGATCCATTTATGCCAGGTGAAGGTCAAATACTGTAATTGCTTGCTTCTGGAATAAAGGTTTCAAAAAAATTATAACAGAGAAAACTGTTAGGAAAATTGAGTTATCACATAGCAACATAGGTATCTCAAATTCAAATAAATCTGTGCTCTATTTCCAATGATGATTTAGGCTTAACAAAAAACTTTTACATTAATGTTAACCTAAAATATTTTAGTTTTATTTCATTCTTAATTTTTTTCTAGTTTAATAGTTAAAACAGAGCTAAAAACATAAGTTTACTCCTAGTTTTCTATTTGTACATATTAGGGTAACTTTATAAGAAAAATAGTTTATCACACTGGGTATCCACAAAAATTCATAAAAGGTGCTCCTATAGTACTCAAGACTGAGAAACAGTAGTGTATAACTGTGAGGCCAGTGCATAATAGCAACACAATAGTTAGTTGAATCAGAATTTTAAGCATCTACCTAGGTTCTCCATATTTATTCATTTGATTGATTAGTAACATTTAAAAAATATATTCTGTGGCCAAACTATGTCAGAGTTACTTTCTTCCCCATTATTAAGTGCACTAAATTCATAGTAGGGAGTTTTAGTGGTCCTTAGACATTTTTTTTTTCAGTAAGGACCCCTTCGAGAATCTTGTGAAATCTATGGATCCTCTCCCAAGAAAACGGATATACAAAAATATTACAAACAACATTTTAAAAATTATATACATTTAAAAAAGAAAAGAATAGGTTCTGTAGTCACAAAACCTGAATTCCAATCCTCTCTCTTTATAATCTGTGTAATCTAAAGCAGCCTCTCTTTTTCTTTTTTTAAATTATACTTTAAGTCTTAAGGTACATGTGCACAATGTGCAGGTTTGTTACATATGTATACATGTGCCATGTTGGTGTGTTGCACCCATTAACTCGTCATTTAACATTAGGTGTATCTCCTAATGCTATCCCTCCCCCCTCCCCCTACCCCACAACAGGCCCCGGTGTGTGATGTTCCCCTTCCTGTGTCCATGTGTTCTCATTGTTCAATTCCCACCTATGAGTGAGAACATGCGGTGTTTGGTTTTTTGTCCTTGCGATAGTTTGCTGAGAATAATGGTTTCCAGCTTTATCCATATCCCTACAAAGGACATGAACTCATCATTTTTTGGGGCTGCATAGTATTCCATGGTGTATATGTGCCACATTTTCCTAATCCAATCTATCATTGATGGACATTTGGGTTGGTTCCAAGTCTTTGCTATTGTGAATAGTGCCGCAATAAACATATGTGTGCATGTGTCTTTATAGCAGCATGATTTATAATCCTTTGGGTATATACCCAGTAATGGGATGGCTGGGTCAAATGGTATTTCTAGTTCGAGATCCCTGAGGAATCGCCACACTGACTTCCACAATGGTTGAACTAGTTTACAGTCCCACCAACAGTGTAAAAGTGTTCCTATTTCTCCACATCCTCTCAAGCACCTGTTGTTGTTTCCTGACTTTTTAATGACTGCCATTCTAACTGGTGTGAGATGGTATCTCATTGTGGTTTTGATGTTTATTTCTCTGATGGCCAGTGATGATGAGCATTTTTTCATGTGTCTTTTGGCTGCATAAATGTCTTCTTTTGAGAGGTGTCTGTTCATATCCTTCACCCACTTTTTGATGGGGTTGTTTTTTTCTTGTAAATTTGTTTGAGTTCATTGTAGATTCTGGATATGAGCCCTTTGTCAGATGAGTAGGTTGCAAAAATTTTCTCCCATTCTGTAGGTTGCCTGTTCACTCTGATGGTAGTTTCTTTTGCTGTGCAGAAGCTCTTTAGTTTAATTAGATCCCATTTGTTGATTTTGGCTTTTGTTGCCATTGCTTTTGGTGTTTTAGACATGAAGTCCTTGCCCATGCCTATGTCCTGAATAGTATTGCCTAGGTTTTCTTCTAGGGTTTTTATGGTTTTGGGTCTAACATTTAAGTCTTTAATCCATCTCAAATTAATTTTTGTATAAGGTGTAAGGAAGGGATCCAGTTTCAGCTTTCTACATATGGCTAGCCAGTTTTCCCAGCACCATTTATTAAATAGGGAATCCTTTCCCCATTTCTTGTTTTTGTCAGATTTGTCAAAGATCAGATGGTTGTAGATATGCGGCATTATTTCTGAGGGCTCTGTTCTGTTCCATTGGTCTCCATCTCTGTTTTGGTACCAGTACCATGCTGTTTTGGTTACTGTAGCCTTGTAGTATAGTTTGAAGTCAGGTAGCACGATGCTTCCAGCTTTGTTCTTTTGGCTTAGGATGGACTTGGCAATGCGGGCTCTTTTGTGGTTCCATATGAACTTTAGTTTTTTCCAATCCTATGAAGAAAGTCATTGGTAGCTTGATGGGGATGGCATTGAATCTGTAAATTACCTTGGGCAGTATGGCCATTTTCATGTTACTGATTCTTCCTACCCATGAGCATGGAATGTTCTTCCATTTGTTTGTATCCTCTTTTATTTCATTGAGCAGTGGTTTGTAGTTCTCTTTGAAGAGGTCCTTTATGTCCCTTGTAAGTTGGATTCCTAGGTATTTTATTCTCTTTGAAGCAATTGTGAATGGGAGTTCACTCATGATTTGGCTCTCTGTTTGTCTGTTATTGGTGTATAAGAATGCTTGTGATTTTTGCGCATTGATTTTGTATCCTGAGACTTTGCTGAAGTTGCCTATCAGCTTAAGGAGATTTTGGGCTGAGACGATGGGGTTTTCTAGATATATCTAGCAGCCTCTCTTAAAGCCTCCATTTCTTCATCTGTAAAATGCAAATACCACCTATCGCACAGAAATGTTACACAGATTGAGTGATATCATGTAATTATGGTGCTTGCCACTTAGCAGATGCTGAACTAAGCGGTAACTATAATTATTTTCTATTGTTAGAGGTTTTATTATGCTGACTGTTTACAGCCACTTTTTAGATTCCAAGGATCTTATATTCTTCCCACTGGTTACCTCATTTATTTGGCTTCTCCTTTTAGGATATTTTTATAGATGATAGTGACCCACAAAAGCACTGGAGGGGTAATAGCATCTCTAATGTTCAGTTCAGAATAGAAGTGGCTTTAATACTGCCATGATCAATTCCAATGGTGATGAGTATTAGAGAGATTCAATATATGGACAAGGATATTTAAAGGGGGGGAAATGTGGTTCACAAATTTAAATGATATCTGCTACATACATGTAGCATACAAGAAAATGGAAAAAATTATACTATTATTCTGACATCACATAGTTTTCTTGAGAACTAAATGACAAGGTGATGTGATTTATAATATTATATATATGGATCTATCTTCTGTATGCATTTTTTAGTTTTCGTCTCTGTTTCCTAGCCCAGAGGTCCTAAAACTTCTAGATGGGGCACTAGGAGAATCTTATTCTATTCAGTCTTTGACCCTTGGTTCCTGACCCAGAGCTTCTAAGCCCCTTGGAATTTCCTGGATGATAGGAGAATCTTTTGTTCTAATGAGGTAACTCTTGATGGGCTCCTGGATAGCTTCAGGATGGGAGCTGGTTGCCAGGGACTCCACCCATGTGATTAGGGAGTTGCAACTTTAACCTGGCTCCTCACCTCTAGGGAGGGGAGAGGGAGTTAAAGGTTATTTGCTCACCAGTGACCAATAATGTAATCAATCATGCCTACATAATGAAGTATCCATAAAACCCAAAAGGACAGGCAGGGTTCAGAGAGCTTCCTGATAGCTGAACACGAGGAGGTTCCCAGAAGCTGGCCTGCCTAGAGAAGGCATGGAATTGCCACACCTCTTCTCCCTATACATAGGGCAAGGTCTGGGAGAAGAGGTGTGCAGATTCCTCTTCCATCCAGCTGTTCACCTATATGCTTTGTAATATCCTTTATAATAAACGGTTAAATGCAAGTAAAGTGTTTCTCTGACTTCTGTGAGCCACTCTAGTGAACTAATTGAACCTGAGGAAGGGATCATGGGAATCCTGATTTATAGCTTGGTCAGGAGTATAGGTGACAACCTACTACTTGTGGCTGGCACTGGAAGTGGTGGGTGCAGTCTTGCAGAACCGAGCCCTCAATCTGTTCGATCTGATGCTGCCTCCAGATAGATGGTGTCAGAACTGAATAGAATTGAGACACCCAGCTGATGTCTGCTAGAGAATTGATGGTTTGATGTGGGCGGGGGTGAGGGGGGACCACTACCCCACCCCATCTTGTTGCAGAAGTATTGTATTGACTAGTATTTGAGAACAGGGAAAAAGTTTGGTTTTTCCTCTCTCAGAGACAAAACATAGTGCCTGGAATATGACTGAGGTTCAGCCACATTTGAAAAATGCATGGCAAATGAATACTGCATCAGAACAGAACATCTTATTAAGGTGAGACGGCATTTATTCTATTATACTCAAAACTGATAATATTAAAAACATACTTTATGTTCATATCTGAGACAAAAACAAATAACTCTAAGGAACTATCCAAATTTCTTTCATTTTCATTGTCACTTTGGTATTTTAAGCATCAAATATTGCTTGAAATATCTGAGCATAAACATATTCTGGTTGTGTTTCATATAGGGTCACTATAGCCATCATAACAAGATTTCACAGAAGGCTGACGAAGTTTTAACAAAGATCCTCAGTCAATATAAAATGGTCCGATAACAGTAACTGATATAAAAATAATGAAAAAATAGTTACGTTTGCAAGGCTGACTTAACACCTCGTGCATATTTTGTTAGATGATCTTTGTGAGACTTACAAATTAAACATTTGTATTTTAAAACTTTTTCTTTGCTCTTAACAATGTATCATGTCAATAAAATTCCCTCCACATCATTTCAAATGTTCACTGTATGGATGTTGCTTAACCAATCTCCTAATAAATGATGCAGTAAAGAATACTCTTGCAATTAACTTGTTAAACACACCCTTATTTGCTTATAATACATTTTTTTTTTTTTTTTTTTGAGACGGAGTCTCGCTCTGTCACCTAGGCTGGAGTGCAGTGGCACAATCTCGGCTCACTACAACCTCTGCCTCCTGGGCTCAAGTGATTCTCCCATCTCAGCCTTCCCAATAGCTGAAACTACAAGCATCTGCCAGCATGCCCAGCTTGTTTTTGTATTTTTAGTAGAGATGGGGTCTCACCATGTTGGCCAGGCTGGTCTTGAACTCCTGACCTCAGGTGATCCAACCCCACCGCAGACTCCCAAAGTGCTGGCATTACAGGTGTGTGCCACCGTGCCTGGCCTTTTGTTTTGTTTTAGGCAGAGTCTTGCTCTGTCACCCAAGCTGGAGTGCAGTGGCATGATCTCAGCTCACTGCAACCTCCGCCTTCTGGGTTCAAGCGATTCTCCTGCCTCAGCCTCCAAGTAGCTGGGACTACAGGCGTGTACCACCACACCTAGCTAATTTGTTTGTATTTAGTAGAGACGGGGTTTCACCATGTTGGCCAGGCTGGTCTCAAACTCCTGGCCTCAGGTGATCCACCCGCCTTGGCCTCCCAAAGTGCTGGGATTACAGGCATGAGCCACTGCACCCAGCCTGCTTACGACACATTTCTAAAAGAATTGCTGGGTCAAATGCACATGCTCAAGGCTTTTGATACATATTGCCAAACTGCACTCTAGAAAAGTGCTGCCAGCATACACTCTCAGCAATATAAGCAGCCCTGTTTCTCTGAATCCTTGCTAGTATTATCAAGAAATAACCACTTGTTAAAATAATGCCTGAAGACTAAATTAATGTTTAACATGTTTTGTCACTCACAAATTGGGCTTACTATTAAATTTTAACTGTTATAGTATTACCATTCAAAGCTTAAGATTCTTACACATATTTCAGATGAAGAAACTGAGGTCTAGTAAATTATAAATCAGACCCCTTTTAGTGTGAATTTTAGCCCTGGATATATTGCAGTGCAGTCTACTTTTTTTTTTTTTCCTTGTACTAGCCTTACAGATTTCCCAGAAAAAGGTAGACATCTTCTTTACTAAGTTGGGGGCTAATATTCTATTAGTTTAGTACTGTTTTTCCTGTTTCCCAGATTGGATTTTACAAATTTGGTGTTAAGGATATCTTTTGACATTTACTCATTTATTATTAAAAAAGTCTAGCTAATCTTGGATAAGAATTTTGTTGATTCATTCACTCAGTAATTTAACAGCATTTATCTAATGCCTATCATGTGTGAAGGATAAAGTAGTGAACAAAACAGGTGTAGTTTATATTTTTGTAGCGGGAAGGGAAGTAGAAAATAAACAGTGAATAAAGAAGATAATGATAAATTATAAATGCTAATAAGAAAATAGAAGGGCACGTGATTGACAGAGAATAAATGGGAATGGGAGCTATTTTAGATAGGGTGGCCAGGGAAGGCCTGTCAGAGATATTTGGGTTAACCTGAAGGAAGAGAATGAGTCAGCCATATCCAAGACAGAAAAACCACATCCCAGGCAGAAAAAAAATAAATAAGTAAAAAATAAAAAGCAAGTGCAAAGGCCCTGAGACACAGTATCAGGTAAGATTAAATTCAGTTGAGAACAAGAGACTTCAAAATAGTGGCTTTAATAATACAGACATTTACGAGAGCAGGGCTGGCATAGTGCTCTGATCCACAAAGTCCTCACGGACCCTGGTTTCCACCAGTTTAGTTTTGCTATCCCTAGAATGAGAGAACTTGCATGAGACACAAATTGGCAGCTAGAGTTCCAAGCCATCACATCTATATTCCACGGTACAGGATAAAGGAAAAGCTGCATTGAAGGTGTGCACCAACTGTCTTTTAAGGATGGCTTTACAAGTGTGCCACATGATATACTGCTTATATCCCATCAGCCTGCACTATTACACAGCTACAAGGAAGGCTGCAAAACATAGTCTTTGTTCTGGGTAGCCATGTATCCATGTCTATTACTATGAAAAAAATGGAGGAATTTTTGGGGACAACTAACAGGCTCTGCTACCGACTAGAAAAAGCTCAGCCCATGACAGAAAGGAGGCAGTAAGAAGGGTGAGAAGAACTTCCCGTGTTGCTTCCTGGGAAGATGGAGAAGTGGGCAGGAGGCAGATTATCTATGGTAAGGAATTCCGATTTCATTCTGCGTGCATAAGGAAGCTATTGGAGAGTTTTAAACAAGGGAGTGACATAACCTAACAACATTTTTTAAATGATTGCTTTGATTGGTATATAGAGAACGGTTTAAATGGGAAAATATTCATGAGGGTACAGATAGAAAGTGAAAGCAGCTAGTGTGGATATTGCTGTGGTCCAGCAAGAGATGATGGTGGCTCCCAAGGGTTGTAGCAGTGGAGGTGATAAGTAGCTAAATTCAGAATATATTTGTCAGGAAGAATTGATGGTACTGTCTGATGAGTAGTATGAGAATGAAGAATCACAGAAAATTCCAAGTTTTATGCCTGAGCAAGTAAGTGAATGGTGGTACTATTTATGAAAATCAGGAATTCTAAAGGAGCAGCAGATTTAGGGAATGAACAAAGGGAATTCAAATGTTGTTTTAGACACATTAGAGAAGGCTGTCCTTTTTATCCCTTGCCATGGCAAAATTTTCAATACCATCCATACTTTTCTAAAAATGTGTGGCCTCCTTCTTCTACAAGTTATACACAAACTCATTCTTCCCTTAATAGGGTATTTTTTTCCTCAAAGTCTGTAATTTTTAAATAAAGTGTACAGAGAATTTAACATAATACATATTTTGGAAATACACAAAACATGCGCCTATTAGTATGGACTACTTTTCAGGTAAAAGTAAGAAAATCTAGTAAGATAGTTAAAAGAAAACCAAACTACCAAATGGGCAAACTTGATGAACTTTTTGATGTAACAGGACAATTTAAAAAATGTCCCATCTATTGGTAAGAACTCTTACTATAAGAATACTTACTATACAAGCCTTTAACAAATGCTAGCTCATTAAATACCTAGAACACTCTCTAAGGTAGGTATTAAAAATTTTTTAACAAATTTATAATAGATTTGGCACAAATAATAGGACAATTAAAGGCTTGTTCTTCAACACGGCTTAAAGTGAACTCATCCTAAACAAATAGTGTTCAGTCAGAGTCAAAGTAAGTAGTATCAAATATTGAAAGTAATGGTGTCAGTGTATTTTTCCCTAACACTCTTAACTCTCAAATCAGACTTAGACCCTCTGGAAGTCATTCCATAGAGGTATATTCAATCTTTTAACACACCATCTTATGGTTGAAGATGTTAACATGAGGAGGAGAAAGCAGGAAGAGGAAGGGACTATTTGGAGAAGACGGGGAGAAAGAAAGGAAAGACACTAATGTGTTGTTCCTCCTCGAATTTTCCTGAAGTGAAAAAGAAAACAAAAAACAGTGAAGTAGAGTGTTTGATGAAATGAATAACCAAGCAATACATTTTCTACCTACACCAGTACCACTAGGAGTTGAAATAAATTCACACAATGTCTGCTGATATGTCAAAACACCTTACCTTCAAAAACATGACCGTTACCTTTTATTTTATAGTATGCTTGTGTTTCTTGCTATTTCTTGCTTTTGACCTTCAATGATAAATTTAAACTGGATTACAGTGATTCTTTTGTAAGTAAAAGGTGACTTTTTAAAAGAAACAACCAATGGAAATAGAAATTTTATTTACTTCAAATTAACTGTACTTTAATTACTCAAATAGAAAAGAACAATTTTCACATTATGAAGCCACACAATTCCAAAACACATATGCAGAGGCTCTTTTTAAGTCCGAACTGTCTATTAATTACAAAAAAGTGAAGAGTTTACAGATATACAAGGAAATAAAGGGGAATTATTGCAAAGAAAACAAGTTTAATTTCACTTTGAACGACAACGATTTTTCTGGAAAGCAGATACTTCACTCCTTTAAGTTTCCACCTAAGCCACAATAATTTCAAACGGTCTTGCGGATGACCCAGCTGGTCGCTCTTGTTTATGTGGGGACTGCGGGGAACGAGAGCCAGAAAAACTGCTATAAACCTAATTTGGCTAGAGCAAGTTCACACGACGCGACCGTGCTTTAAAAACTTGCTCTCCATTATGTACCTCCTTCCATCAGGTTGGGAAAAAAAAAAAAAAAGGTGGGGATGGTGAGTAAATACACCAGTGGTTTCATCAGAGGGGAACTCACTACTCAGGAGGTGACGGTGACGTGGTGCCGGTCCCTGAAGTACGCGCACAAGCTCCGGAGGTTGCGGGAGCTGAGGGAGGAAACAAGGACACGGTCAGATTCGCTCCAGGTGGCGGGAGTGAGGAGGGGAAGAGTGAGGAGGCGGACGTGCGGGGGCGGGGTGTCCAACACAAACACAAACACGAACACGCTCAGCGTCCCCGGGGAGGGCGGACTGAAGCCACCTCACCATTCATCGCCCCTGGACCCCGCGGTCCCCCTCGGACTCAGGGCCAGAGCCCTCTGCGAAGCAACCTGGCCCCAGGGAAACGGTAGCGGCCGCAGAAGCCCCGCTCTCTGTAACGGCCGCGGAGGAGCAGCAAGCCTCCCTCTGACTCGGTAGGTGACAAGACGGAGCGGCGGTAAGGGCGGTAGGGGAGTGACGCGCCTCTCTCCACCTTGTTACAAGCACGCTGGAAGCGGCCTCCCCACCCCATCGCTGCCGTTTTGCAGTCGCCGCTCCCACCTTCCGCTGCCGCCTGGAGGGAAGCCGGAGCGACGGGGGTCACGGCGGCGGTCAGAGGGTAAAGGTCTTGCTCCCAGCAGCCTCCGCGGTGGATACGTCGCCATCTTGGATCCGCGGGACAAGAAAATTCATGCGGTGAGTTTTTGGCAAATTTTCGGAAGTCTGGCAGCGGGGCGCGCGGCGGGGGCGGCGGATTCGGGGCCTCTGCAAGGCGGGGGAATGCCCCGGGGCCGGTCCGGTCGCGCCCAGGGTCCGCCGGTAGCGTCCCGGCCCACCGCTTCCCGTTGCTTTTGTCTCGGCTCCAATCGAGAGAGGGAGAGCGGAGCGGGCGGGGAGGGGGGGTGGCGGCGGTGGAGGGAGGGAGGGGGTGTGTATGGGGGTGGTGGTGGACCGGACGTAAAGCGTCGCTGTACTCGGGCCGCTGCAGCAGCAGCAGCAGCTCCAGATCCTAGGCCCGGTCCCATCCGCGAGTGTTGGGGCTTCCCCAGACTCCACTCCCCTAGGCTCCCGCCAGTGCGGAGGAGCCGCTGCTGCCGCGCTGCTTCCTGGGGGAGAAGAGAAGGCGGCAGTGGCCGTGGCCGAGGAGCTCGAGCCCGCTTTAGACGGCTCTGCCGCCTTCCCGGCAGCTGGTGCTGTCTGTGGCTTCTTACATTCTCTCAATACACGTATATCATCTGCCAGTTATGTGTATTTCTGTTAGTGTGTTTGCAAGTGTCAGATGGGAGACACTGGACTGGCTAACGGGTGTCAGGAGCCTGCAGGCCCTGGGATACCGAAGGCTGTGCGTGGTGGAGAGAGAAGGAATGCAACTGCGATGCCGCCTCTGCCACCGCACCAGGAAGGTGAAGCTTCCGTAGTGTCGTAGACTGAGTCCAGATGGTCCTGGGGCGGCGGAGGAACCACAGACGCTTCTGTCTGTGAAGTTGCAAGCCCTGGGTTTCTACTTCCGCAGGGGCCTCTCCACCTTTTGCTGTCGTAGGTCTCACTTAAAAGTTTAACAAGAAAAGAGTAGGGTTAAAAGAGGCTTTTGTAGTTCTTCATTGAAGCACTGTTGTCTGTCCGGGAGAAAGCTGATAACTCTTGGTAACTGTGGTTCTTAGCAAAAGAGAATTGTAGTTTTCTTTTATACAAAGTATTTCCAAGGTTTTAGACTTTATATTTATTCCAGGCCTAACGGTATTACTACTACAAAAGTCTTAAGTAAGGGTACCACCCTCTCAGAAGGAAGCTAAACATCAACTTCCTTCGAATCCTTGGAGACATCTTCACTTTTCAACATCCGGAAGACTGAGTGCAACATATTTTGTTTCATTTTCATAAAATTCTTGGTCAGAGAATCCCACTCCTTTTAAAATCGTTTGGGCAGTTCCTCATAATTAAGTACACTGCTTCGAACCCGTAGTTCTTGGCGAAATGGTAAAAAGTACTCAGTTAAAGTTAGTTCACGAGGGAGGCCAACTTGAATTTAAGATTCAGAGTTGAACGTATTTAGTGTCATGCTTGATATTAGGAATTTTTAGAGCTCGGAATCATAAGTGTGACTCTTGATTTCCCTTTTGAAGCAATGTAAATGGAAAGAATAAAGTATGGGGTGAGGGATGAGATATAAATTTTAAAGTATCCATTTACATACAAGGTTTGTGTTGAGTTTGGGAATGCTTGGCATAATTGACAACAGTTCTTTCCAAACGTCAATGAATAAATCTCTTACAATTTTGTAAGGTAACTATTGCAGATTGAAAGGGTTAAGAATCATAGTTGGCTGAAATGGTTAAGTGTATATTCAGATCTCTGTTCATTGAAATGTTTTATAATGGACCAAGATAATTAGTAAGCTCTTTATGTTGAATTTGTTTAGTTTGTAGTTCTTTCATAATGTTTAAAGAAAAGGAAATACAAAATACACTTAAAGACAAAACATGTTCCACTCTACTCACTTATTTCTTGACTTTGTAAGATCCTTACTGTAAAAAAGGTACCTTTCTCTCATATTTTCTGAGAGCTTGAATTGTAATAATTTTTGTGAATACTTTGTGTTTTAGAGAGGAAGTGAGAAACTCCGCTAAAGTTTTTTTTTGCATCTTGATTAGTGCTTCATCAATACAAATAAGTTAATGTAAACATTTGTTGGCAGGCGTCTTTTTCTAAGTATACAATGTAGAGATATCTGTAACCTAATCTGATCTCAGGGAATGAGAATTGCCTGTTTGTTTAACCAAGCAGCAAATACAGCCTATACAGTTTTTCAGTTTCTATAATACTTTAATTTATATGGTGGAAAAATGAGGGCAAAATGCTTATGTGTGAGTGATTTATATCCCCGAGTACCTGATCTTGAAGATAAAACTCAGATTGTGGCTTATCTTCTGATGCTGGGCAAAAAACAAAAACAAAAAAGTTCAGGATGATACAACTTCCCATGTACCTCCCTACAAGAACTAATTACCTTTGTTTTTGCTTTATAACTTTGAATGTTGCACTTTTTGATTTTTCAGAGATGCTTTACAGTTATTATAACCTGAAAATTATTTGTTCAAAAGTAAATAAAATTTTCTGGTGTATGAATAGATTTTATTAGAAGTGATTCTAAGCCAGTTCTCATTTGTATTCCTTTAGTAGATACTGACATTAAAAGTACCTGTATTTTGAAAGACCATTACAGAATTTTTTACAACCTAAGTTATAGTTTTATCTTTTCTAGTGACAGACTTAACTTCGTAAGATTTTCTGATAATATAAATAAAATGTATGCTTCACATGTATATATGAAATAATGAGTGAGCATTAATAGACTAGTGAAAAGAACTTAGCTTACAATTTATTTTCTTGCTCTTTAAAAGCAGTGTTAAATAATAGCTTTTTTTTGTTGTTAAAATTTGTAACTGTAGAAAGTTCATTCTGTTGGGATCACATATTTGAAAGCAAACTAACAATGCCATGTGCTTGCTTGAATAGGCATTTGAGGACAAGTTACTTGCCTGAGATTTCAGGAAAATACACCACCAAACATTTATGATGTTTGTTACCTGGATCTGTAGTGGATTTTGTAACACAAAGCGGCAAAAGATCCAAGGTACCAGGTAGGGCGGTTTAGGGGCAGAGTTAATATGAGGTGTACTGTAATGTTTGAGTGGAATTACATACAGTGTTAATCAAGGGATCTAGTGCTATGGTAGAACTTATTCTGCTTGATGATACAGGTGACTGTTCTTCCTTACTAAGAGCAGTTTCTACCTGTGATACTTAAAGGGATTGAATTTCACTGTGACTTATACCAGATATTTTGAAAAGAGCTGTGCTAAAGTTGATGTCGTTGTAGAAAGTTTGCCTTGAAGTGGAATGAAAGTTAGGTTTTTATTCCTTTAGTTTTTCTGTTTGACATCCTTTGATTTCTAGTTTAGAATTCAACTCTTATGACTAATCATGCTGATGTGGTTTGTTCATTTATTTTCTTTGTCTATACTATTAGGAATGTCCTGGAAATAGAATTCGTACTGTGTTTTCTGACAACTTGTTCTCTGAAATACAGATGCTAATCTGTTGGTATCTGTTGGTATATCCCTTGGGGGTGTGCTGCATTATAAAGTAATAAAACAGTTTACAATGTTTACTTTTTGTCAAGAGCTCATGACATGTAATATGGAAATACAAAAAAGTGAATTATTTAGAAAAAAATGGGAAATTTTTCCTTTTCTGGGCACTTCAGTGTTTTGTATATGCTTAGACTCAGGATCTAAGTCCACTTAGATATATGGTTAGATATTTTGGACTATTTGCCACTTAACCCTGAACATTTTCCTTTCCTTATTCTTTTTTTTTTTCTTTGAGTCGGAGTTTTGTTCGTCGCCCAGGCTGGAGTGCAATGGCGCGATCTTGGCTCGCTACTACCTCCGCCTCCCGGGTTCAAGCGATTCTCCTGCCTTAGCCTCCTGAGTAGCTGGGATTACAGGCATGCGCCCGGCTGATTTTGTATCTTTAGTAGAGACAGGGTTTCACCATGTTGGTCAGGCTTGTCTCAAACTCCTGACCTCAGACGATCTGCCTGCCTCAGCCTCCCAAAGTGCTGGGATTACAGGCGTGAGCCACCACGCCCGTCCTATTCTTTTTATTCATGTGTATGTTAATTGCATGTATGTGTGTGTGGGGTAGGTGGTAGTGCATATTTTATGTATCTTTCACTTCTCTGTTGTTTGATGAACTTCTTCCATACTCCTCTTTGGTATCACTTTCTTCATAAATCTTTCCTGACTTCCCAAATCCTCCTGCTGTATTGCTTTTTATTCTTCAAACTTCTATTATGGAATGTCACACTGTATTGTAATTTACTGTCCATCTGGACTGGGAGCACCTGAGAGGTATGGCTTTGCCTTGTTTATGTTTACATTTCGAATGCCTCTATAGAGTGCATAATACTTAGTAGGTTCTCAATACTATTAAACTGAACTGTTGCTAGATTGTCATTTGACAGTGCTGTTTCACAATCCACAGATCTGAAGCAACAGATTGGAAAAGTGGTGGGGAGAATGGCATCCTGTATTCCTTCACTTCCTTGAATCCTTTCTTACAGTTTTGCTTCTTAATTACATATGGAAAAATAGATAACTAGCTTCTTAGAGAAGTGTGTTTAGAGTTAGTATGGAATTAGGGAAGGATGTTAGTAATAGAGTGATTAATACCCCGTTTTGTTTCTGGCAGGATGTTTAGATCTGTATTTCTTGCTGTATTTTGTATGGTTATGGCTATTATTTGAAGGAGATATTTTGTATTTGTCTTTACAAGGTATCATGTTTACCAGTACTTGCCCATGAGCTCCTATTAGATTTGGGGCTTCTGAAGTTAGATTCTGTTTTTCTCATCTTTTTCCTCTTAATGCCTGGCCCATTGGTTAGTAGAAAGCAGGATTTCTCTAGTTTGAATAAAATTGCCCTTATGGAAATAAGGTGAGATGTATCTTATTGGAGGTCCAAAATTTAAAAAGCTCTGAAAGTTGATCATTTCTTTTGTTTTGTTTTGAATAAGCAAGCTGAGAAAATATCAACTGGAATTATACCTGTGAATTTTATTATTATTATCTTTCTTAATCTGATTTTCCCACATTTTCATATGGAAATGTTCACGTGTTTGACTGCAGGTGTTGCCATTGGCAGATGTTACATCATATATGATACATGCAAGATTTTACCTTTCTCAAATCTGAAACTGTGTTTTGAGAAACATGTGGCCTTTGTAGGTTTGTTTAAGAGATTGTGAGCCAATTTTCTGCCCATTTTAGAGATGTAGAAATCAAAACAGGATAGATGACTCTCAGAATTGCATTTTAGTAGATAATGCTAATATTGATAATGATTTTAGGAATATTATGTCTTAATTGCCTGTATATGTTTCAGAGACCTTTTAGTGACTGAGAGCTGCCAAAGATACAGAGTATATATTTTTAAAAAGGAAGTATGATCCAGTACTTAGGACACTAGTCCTTTCTCTGCCTTTTCTGAATGGAAATGTCTTTCCTTATATGTGAGTAGATGAAAATGCACATTTAGTAAGTTTTTACTAAAACTTAGTAAAAACTAATGATAAAATGAGTGAGAGAAAATTATGTGTCCTAGCAATTTAGGTAACAGTGAGTAGACTTGCTTGTTTTTCAAACATATTGATACACTGTTTTTCCATTTGTGTATTCAGATGTTGAAACAGCTCCAGTTTGTATTAGCATCTGGACAAAATTTAATGACTGATTATGTAATACAATGTGTTTGAGAGAGGAACATTTGGTTTTGTGTCATATCTGGCAAGTATGTGCTTTTGTATTTTCTACATTGTAAATTATAATGCCTATCCTGCATACAAATTTTGTATTTAATTTTCTGCTTGTAAGAATCTTTCATAGGTCAGTAAAATAAAATATTAAGTTTACTATGCCATTCCAAGCACCTGACTACTTTTGGCTTTGCTACTTAATATTTTTAAAATGTTTTACAGCTTGCAGAGAGGACTTCTATATATGTTATCTTAATTTTATATATATTATTTAAAATAAGTTTAAAACTTAACATTTATGTTTATAAACAAGCTATTTTGGTTAATAAGAAAATTAGAAGTTGGGAATTACGAAGGCCATTTTCATCTTCAGACTGGACTCAGAGTCTAATTTTTTTCTCATTTATTTTAGCGCTACTTTATAGAGAAAATCGTGATTTATTAAATCAAATAGATGTTAATGGAGGATTTGTTTTTGTTTGCATCTGATCATCTTGCAGATCCTGGATATTTAATCAAATTGATACAGAAGTTTGAAAGACAAGCAGCAGTAGGAAATTTTTGTTTCAAGCTTGACTTTCTGGCAATATCCAACAGCTGCTCATATTTTTAAAAATTATAAACATTCATTGAAAAACGTTAAAAACTTAAAAGCCAATACTGTGTTATAATGAGAATAGGTAATAACATATCATTGATGCTACACTTTACATATTATTGCACCTTTTTTCTGAGGTAATCATATGCTGAACAGATTACTGCACCAAGTAATGCTTTAGGGGTGTAGTTTTTATGGCAGTGAACATGTCTGGCCTGAAATTAGAAAAAAAAATGGAGCCATAATCTTTCTAATCTATGCTTGCTTATGAGAAATTCTAGGTATATTTATGTCAGGCCAAACTATTTGCTACAGCAAAACCGGTTAACCTGACATCTGAGATAGTCTTTAAAGTGTTTAAGTTTGGTATACAATGCACTTGTGTGTGTATATCACTCATCCTAAAATGGATGTATGTGTGTAAAAAAATTGTAATCCAGTGTTTAAATGAATTTGTGAAGCACAAATAAGTGAAACACTAAGGTGTTTCAGAGCATAGTTTGAAAATCCCTGTGCTCGATCGTCAAAGTCACTTCCAACAGTAAAATTCTGTGTATTTTAAAAGTTCTTTTTCTATTCCCTGCACATGCAAAATTCATATAATTTAGCTGTTTTTTAGTAGTATTTGGATAGAAATTGTTTATTAAATTAAATTTAAAGTTTAGGCTGGTTATATGTTAGCACTCTAGATGTTTTCAAGTAAATCCTTTAGTAATTTGAGTGTTTAGTCTCTGCTTGACATTGTTATTGGATATATGATGGTGATCCAGGCAAGCCTCCACCTTCATTAATGTAACATTGTGGAGGAGGAGACAGACAGTAAACAAATAAATAAACATAATTTCAGGTAGTGGTAACTTAGGAAAAAATAAAGGGGGATAAAGGTACAGCAGTTGATTAGAAATGGAAAAAAAGAGATTAAGTAGGGTGATGAGAGAAGACTTCTGTGGAGGTATCATTTGAGCAGAAACAGAGAAAGGAGTCAGCCATGCAGAAATGTGGTTGAATGGTTTTCCAGGCAGAAGGAATAGAAGGCCCTGAGATAGGGTCAAGTTTTGTATGTTTGAAGATAAGAAATTTCATAAACAATTACTTAGTGCTTTCTGCATAAATGGGGGTAAGCTCTAAAGGGGAGAAGAGGTGATTAAAGCATAATGATCTGTGTCTTTCACTTCAGAAAATATTGTGGTGGACAAAGAGCAATAGGGAGGAGGGATTATTTTTTATTAAGGTGCCTTGAAATTGTTTTCTACATCAGATGAATTGCAGGGGTTGTGGGGTGGTCTGTCTGGAGTACTGGAAAATGACATAGGAAAGCAAACTGAAAACTTCCCTTAATTCATGTGTTTATGTGGAATAATAAAACCTATACTTTTCTTAGAAATTAGTAATGATTTTCATGTTTAATTAGATTTTCTTGTACAGTCCAATGAATGTTACTTTGTGCTGTGCACTATTACAGTTGCACTGCATAATTCCTCAAGTTAAATTTTTGTCATACTGTAGAAACATCCTAGAGTAGAGTAACCTTGTTTCAGGGAGTTAATGAGTTGGCTTCAAGGAGGTGATAAGTGAACTGGGTCCTGAAGGGTGATTTGTAGTTAACTAGATGGGGGAGGGTAGGGAATCAGCATTGTAAATGCACAAATCCTAGGAAAATATTCTGGATTTGGAGAATGGCGAGGTAATCCTCCATAGCCCTTGATGGAATTCTGGGACCTCATAGGAGAAGTTAGTTGAAGGAATGAAGTAGCCACAGTATGAGAGGTCTTATCTTTTATGTGATGAGGGAACCATTAACCATTGGGGGGAAAGAAAGCCAGTGAGATTGATAAGGAGATTTGTGTTTCAAGGGAAAGTTTAGATTCCACAGTCGATTTACAATTAAAATTAGAAGCTTAATGGTGTATGTTTATGACATTTTTGAAAGATTATTTTCTCTCCATTAAACAAATTGAGTACTTTGTATTCATATAAGCAGGATTTTTATTTGTTAAGAACTGTATGGCTTTGAAACTCTGTAGTCTCTACCTTTTAGAGAACTTGTTATACATATAAATGAATGCCTACTGTTCAAGGTTTTTCCATTACTGGGGTGGAATTTTTACATACGTTTTGGGGCAGGCAAAGTTTGAGTATTAATCATCTGATGTAATGTGTTAGGCATGAGATTTAACATTCTTGGATAAATTGGAATAATACCAAGAAAATCTAAATCAGTTATAAAATCCCTACGTAGGAGCTGATATTTATGTTATGTTACTAGAAGTGCTTATTTTACAATGCTATGATATGTGTTTGTGTGTTTCTCAAAATATATAACACTTGGTTATATTAGGTTGCTAGCATTATTTGTTAATTGACATGCAAAAACAAATCCTAAATTAATGTTTTTAAAGAAAAAGAATTGCTTCTCTGAGAATGTAGTTTCAGCAAATTATTACTTTTGTTTTTATTTATTTCTTTTTTTGAGACAGGTCTCGCTTTGTCACCCAGGCTGGAATGCAGTATCATGATCATGGTGCTCTGTTGCCTCCTGGGCTTAATCAATCCTCCCACCTAAGCCTCCTGAGTAGCTAGGACTACAGGCGCATGCCACCATTCCCGGCAAATTTTTGTATCTTTTGTAGAGACAGGGTTCCTCCATGTTGCCCAGGGTGGTCTTGAGCTCCTGCGCTCAAGCCATCTGCCTGCCTCATCTTCCCAAAGTGCTGGGATTACTGACCTAAATTATTGCTTTTATTGTATGCATTATATACTATTTTATCATAGCAAAAGTTAATGGTTCAACTATGGCATTTAGAGCTGCCCACGTAGCCTGATTGTCTATTTAGTTCACTTTTGACTGAGTAAAATGGAGCTGATCTATCTGCTATTAAAGAGTTATATTCTGAAATTTTAAGTGATGTTCATAATGCCTGGAACTAACCAGCCTGAAATGGAATCACCATTGTACTGTTTTCAATTGGCTAGGTGACTTATTCTCCCTATGCTTCAGTTTTCTCATTTGAAAAATGTAGATAAAAATAAATAAAAACAAAGAAAAATGTAGATAAATAACAATACTTACCCAGTAGAACTGATGTAAGGATTAAAGGTTTTTGTGGGCTTTTTGTTTGTTTTCGTTTTGGAGTGGGACTTGTTAGATTAAAGAGGAGCTTCTGAGGCATAAGAGAATTGGCCACAATTTATTTCATAGAGTGCACTGTACTGTTTTTTGTATCAGATTTGTAAATGTAAACAAGAATGCAGTCTTAGAGTCTAAACATGTTTTTCCCACCAGGAATTTTGTTTAGATGACCTTCTGTGAAGTAAGATGTGTAGTATTTTGAGTAACATACATAAATCTTCACATTGCTCTGTCTGCAGTACTTGGCAAAGCACAGGGCACGTAATAGGCATTTAATAATTCCTTTGTTAAGTGGGATAAATCTGATGGGTTAGGATTCAGACAGACTGGTGTCTACCTTTTCCAACCTGAATAATGCAGAGTTAGTTACCTGTAGTAGTTTTTTCTTCTGTGCCTGTTTTCTTCCTTAAAATTAATAAAATATCTTCTTCGCTTAAGTGTATTTAGTGGGTTTAAATATGATCCTGTAAAACTCCTGACAAGTAGATATTTACTGGTGTTGGTTCCCATGCCATTTCCTTTATTTAGAGCAAAAATTGCAAAAATCCTGGAAGTTCAGAAGAAACACTTAGCACCTATCATTTGTTTTTTTGAAAGTTGAGAAATGCACCATTGAGTACATGCTTATCTTTAATGAAGAGATAATATATTATTTTGGAAAGACTTCACACTTGGATTCAGATGATGGGTTCCAGTCTGGGCTCTATAAACTTATTAGCTGTTTGCCTGGACAGATGAATTAGTATTGAAGAGCCTCAGCTGTTTGATAATTTATACCTCCCAGTGTTGCTGATGACAACTCAGATAATGAAAGCAAAAGTGTTTAACTGTAGAGCATGTCAAAGTATTATGATAATTATTCCTGATTATTAGTTTTTGTAGTGAAACTAGTATAGTAGTCTCCCCTTAATTCAAGGGGAAATATGTTCTAAGACCCCAGTGGATGCCTGAAACTACGGATAGCACTGAACCTTATATGTACTGTTCCCCCCCATACATACATACCTACGATAAAGTTTAACTTGCACATTAGGTACAATAAGAGATGAGCAACAATAGCTAATAATAAAATAGGACGGGCGCGGTAGCTCATGCCTGTAGTCGCAGCACTTTGGGAGGCCAAGGCGGGCGGATCACGAGGTCAGGAGGTTGAGACCATCCTGCCTAGCACGGTGAAACCCTGCCTCTACTAAAAAATACAAAAATTAGCCAGGAGTGGTGGCACGCGCCTGTGATCCTAGCTACTTGGGAGGCGGAGGCAGGAGAATTGCTTGAACCCGGGAGGTGGAGTTTGCAGTGAGCTGAGATCACGCCACTGCACTCCAGCCTGGGGGACAGAGCGAGACTCTGTCTCAAAAAAAAAAGAACAATTATATAATATAAAAACGTTAAATGAATGTGATCTCTCTCTCAAAACACATCTTGTACTGTACTTATACTTCTTGTGATCTGTCAGTCTGATAACCAAGATAGTTACTAACGTGACTAAGGGGTGGGTAGCATATGTAGCAAGGATATCATGTCCCAGGTGGGATGGAGCGGGATGTCACAAAATTTCATCACACTCCTCAGCATGATGCCCAATTTAAAACGTATGAATTATTTCTTTTTGGAATTTTCCATGTAATATTTTTGGACTGCGGTTCACCATGAATAACTGAAACTGAAGAAGAAGAAACCGCGGATAAGGGGAGACTGTAGTTTCTTAAGTTGTATGATTGATTGAATGATTCATTCATTTTTACCTTGTGATGCTGCTGCATTTGGGTGCTTTGCCCTTTATGCATTTTTATTTAAATAGATATCTGGTTTATTAGGCCAGGCGCAGTAGCTCATGCCTGTAATCCCAGCACTTTGGGAGGCCGAGGCGGGTGGATCACTTAGGAGTTCAAGATCAGCCTGGCCAACATGGAAAACCCTCTCTCTACTAAAAATACAAAAAATTAGCCAGGCATGGTGGCATGTGTCTCTAATCCCAGATACTTGGGAGGCTGTGGCAGGAGAATCGCTTGAACCTGGGAGGCGGAGGTTGCAGTGAGTTGACATCGTGCCAGTGTGCACCAGCCTGGGTGACAGAGCAAGTCTCCATCTCAAAAAAAAATAAAAAAAAATAAAATAAATAAAGAAAACTGGCTTATTGGACTTTGGGAGATGGGAGTTTGGAGAGATTGTGGGAGTGGTAAAAAATGATTCTGCTATGTTCATCGGAGCAGGCCAGTTAATTGAGTATTTTTGCATGCTGAGGTCCTGATGCTTTCTCTGTATCTATAGTAGGAAATTTACTTCATCTTAACTCCTGCTTCATTAGGGTAAAATATCATTATAATCTTTGGGGTATTCCCATTTTTGTAACTGTATTCGTGTCCTTTCTCTTTATCATTGTTAGCCAAGCATATTTTTTGTGAACATCGTGTCTGTGTTTTTGAAATTCATTTTTAATTTATAGTTAGAGCGTTGAGAATGTCAGTGCAGTAGTTTGAAACTCTTGTGTATTCTTGTGCATATGTGTATGAATAACTTACACTGTTCTTTGTCCCTTAAATCTGTAAGATCTCTTGGGTACTGAGCCTTTTGGAGCATTAAAAGTAAATACCATATAAGGCAAGCAGAATAGTACTAAATAGCTGCAGTAGCAAAGCAAGGAAAGTGAATCACAGAGTAATGAATTTGGAAAATGACTGTCGTGCATTGTAGGAAAAGGCATTGCTTTTACGATCATCCTTGTAAAATCTAGTTACTGACATTAAGTATTTGTTATGTGTGCTGATTATTTAATCGTGTACTGTAATAAAGCCACTTACAAGCAAAATACTTTTTCTTCTAAAAACATATACTAAAACTCTGGAAATTGGAATACAGCTACCCTAAATCCTCAGTTAGTTCGCTCTTCAATTCTTTCATGTTAACTAAGGCAAATAATTTAAAATTGAGCAAATAACTCATATCTAAAACTTACTTATAAAACTTATATTTGTTATATAAAACATATGAACTTCTAGAAGATTTACAGATTCTGGTCAAGATATGCCCCTTTATAATTTTGATAGTTTTAATAATGATTGTCAGGCACAGCAAAATACTCGGCCATCAGATACTCAGTTAACTCCGTTATGTTTACTATTCTTAGGAGATTATTACCACACTTTAGAAAAGTTTTCAATATCCAAGGCTCTTTGCTTATTTCACTGGAATTAACTAAAAGTAATTAGGGAATTTATTCCTCAGAATAATTTATATCCTAATCTATATGATTAAGAAGGCTTTTATTTTTAATTGTATATTCCAGCCTTGGACCAAAAATGTACACGCTAAAATATCAAGACAAGGCAAAGATATATTTTTGCTTTTCTGTCACTTAACACTATTTCAGAATAGTTTCAGATTTATCAAGTGGCCCAGAAAAAGAGTATTTAATTCCTTCGATTTTGAACATCTGATTCAAGTTAATGATTTGAGAAGTTTTTATATACTTTGGGAACTTCAACTTGGAATTCTGAGGTAAATTTTTTTAAAGGGAAGATTCTTTTGTAATAGAAAGTTTCTCTGTAACTTACCTATTTTATAATTTTGGATTCTTGTATATTGATATGTATTATTACAGCATACCAAGGAAGTAATACTGTTATTTACTGGTTTTTAAATTTTTATATGGAGTGAATTTTAAATTTTTATACGGAGGTCTGCTGAAGGAGACCTCTGGTTAAAAAAAAAAAAAAAGTAGTAATAGCATATGCTTATTATAGAAAAAGTAGAAAGATTAGTGAGAGAAGAAAATGAAAATCACTTCCAAGCCTATAACCTAGAGAACCGTTGTTAACTGAGGCAAACATTGTCATTTCCTTTGTATGCATGTGTTTGTAAGCTCTACAGTCTCTCGCTTTTCTCTCTGATTATTAAGGTAATATGGGGGATGTGAAAATGCAGGAGAGTTGTAATAAAGAGGGGAGAAAAAGCCACTCAGAGACATCCATGAAAGTTTGCATTTTTGTGATGAAGAAACTGGAGTAGACATGCTAATGTGTAACCTGTATTGAAAAAACAAAACTGACACCATAAGCATTTTCCAGTGTCATATATTTATCCAAAACAGGATTCTTAATGGCCAGAGCATACCTGATTTAATGATTGTGTATGATTGAACATTTTATTTTGATTTTTTACTTTTATAAATAGCACTGTGATGAACATTCTTGTACCTGAATTGTTTGTACATTTATTTCTTTAGAAGAAATTTCTATTTAAGTACAGTCATTTCAAAGTATATGAATTTTGGAGGTAAGCAGGTCCAATGCTTAGCCAATTGCTGTGTCCTTAGATTACTTTTCAAGCCTTAGTATTCTCTCTGTAAGAACAGGTATAATAATGATACTTAACTCAGAGGTTAGAAGGAGTAAATAACAACATATGTATAGCATTTAGCATATCCGATAGTATACAGGATATTCTCGGTGAGTCTTTCCCCAGTTACCCTTTTTTTTTTTTTTTTTTTTTTGAGACAGAGTCTCGCTCTGTTGCCCAGGCTGGAGGGCAGTGGTGGCGATCTTGGCTCACTGCAAGCTCCGCCTTCTGGGTTCACGCCATTTTCCTGCCTCAGCCTCCCGAGTTGCTGGGACTACAGGCGCCTGCCACTGTGCCCGTCTACTTTTTGTATTTTTTTTAAGTAGAGACGGGGTTTCACCATGTTAGCCAGGATGGTCTGGATCTCCTGACCTCGTGATCCACCTGCCTCGGCCTCCCAAAGTGCTGGGATTACAGGTGTGAGCTACCGCGCCCAGCCCCAACTACCCTTTTCTTAAGTAGACTCTTCTCCCCTAGCATCTATTGTAATTAGCTATTACGGTAAAAAAATTTTGTCTTTCATTCCACCACTAGATCATGAGTAGGGACAAGTTCAGTCTAGTTCATTAATGTATATTTGAAACCTCATGCAGGCTTAACAAATATCAATATGTTGGATGTATGAAAGGTTATCTTCCAAAGCTTTTAATATTCAGTTGCTTTTTTTCTTACAGCAGAGCTGTGCCAGTTTACATTCTCTGCAGCTCTGTGTGAATTGTGTCCTTTTTAATTTACTGTCACTGATACTGAGTATGGTTGTGTTAAAAAAAAGTTCTAAATTTCAAAGTTATAAACTGATGATTTTAAAAACTTGTATTTTTTGGCTTTTTCTCTGAAGAGGGAATATTTTATATTCACTTCTATTTTCACGTTTTCTGTTTATATTTTTCATTCTTACTAATAAGAATAAAGACAAAATAAGAGTAATATGTTATAGTCCTGTCCATGGTCCCCTCCCAAGCATTATTCCATACTTCCTGGGAAGAAAAAGTAAATAGTATCACACAATTATGGGACAGGGTTAATATACAGAAGTACCATATCAAAACTGATCTCTAAGAGGTTTAAGCTGGATAAACTTAGAGTGAAAAAGTTTAAAAGAATTTTTGCCTAATTTAATTTACTGTATTAACACTGAAAATGTAGGTTAATCAGATTGTATTTTCAGTATTAAGCTTATGTTTTCTGGAGGGCTTCAAAATCACTTTGATATCTGTAGATATATTTGAAAATAGTATTTTGCTTGTGGGAAGTAGACAAAGACAAGTAACATTTAGGTATTGTATTATATACTTTCTTTATATTACTCATTTATTCATTAATTTAGCAAATATTTGTTTAACTCCTACTGTGTGCCCCAGATGCTATTCCAAAAGAATATAGCAGTGTACAAAATAAAATCTATATAGATACATATAGTCTGACAGATGGTGGTAAGGATAAGGAGGAAAAGAAACTAAGGGAAAGTACGGAGTGTGTATGAGGTGCAGATTTAAATAGGCAGGTCAGGGAAGTCCTTTCCCACTGATTTCCCCTCAAGGAATGAGCCTATGGTGAGGGAGCAATCCTGTGCTTGTTCAGGAGAAAGGGCTTTCAGGAAGGGACAACAACAAAGAACAAAAAACCTGAGAGAGACGTATTCTTGATGTCTTATGATTAAAAAATTGCAAAGAAGTCTGTGTGGCTAGAGTGTAGTGGGAAAGGAAGAGAATGGTAGATGGGTACAGAAAAGGTCAGAGGCAAATGAGGAAAGACTTTGCTAAGCTACCTTAAGGACATTTTTACTTACAGTAAAATATACCTTGTATATACTCTTCACAGTTGTTACACGAGGTTAGCTGAATTTTTCCCATTTTACAATTGAGTAAATAAGGTAGGTTCTACCATGTAACTGGTAATTAACTTCTTCAAGGTCACATAAGCTAGCCAGTAAGATCCAGAGTCAGGTCTTTGACTTCAAAACCTCCTGATTTTTTGTTTGTACTGTTCTTGTTCAAGCATACTTATAGAGGCTTTCACTTTTACAGTGAAATTCACACCAGGCTTAGTTTTTAGTGTTGATCTAGGATGAGTTTTCATGCAGGGCTTATTATTTTTAAATATCCATAGGAACTAATACCATTCTCATTTTTAAATCAACTTTGTCAAGGAAGTTTACATATAATACAAGGTACCATTTAAGTCTCCTTTTTTAAATGAGTTTTGACAAATTATACACCCGTTTAACCATCACCATCATTCAGATACAGAACATTCCCATCAACCCTGAAGTTCACCGATTCCAGGGAGACCCCAGTCATGGCCCTGGCAACCACAGATCTGCTGTCAGTATATTTGAGATTTTTTCTAGAGATTCGAACAAATGGGTTTGTAGGTACTACATTGTTTTGTGTCTTCTTTTGCTCAATATAATTTTATGACTTACTTATGTTGCATGTATCAGTTGTTCACTTCTGTTGGATATTTTGTTGGCTAGTACTCTTCTAACTGGTGCCTGAAACATGTTTGTTGAATGAATGCATATAATAAATATCTTCTTCCCCCAGTTTTGCTGCCTTCCTTTATCATGAGACTGCTAAAACCTCTTCTAGATTTTGCATGTTGCTAGACTTAAATTTGTGTACAGAGTATGTGAGGAGGTAATAGTGAAAAAATGTGCATGATTTGGAGCTCAGTATTTGTTAAAAAAGACTGTTTTCTCTGTTTATTTATCTTAGTACCCTTCTCTAAAATGAGCTAACTGTGTATGTGAAGCTTTATTTCTGGACTCTCAATTCTGTTTCATTGATTGGTATGCCTATCCTTATGCCAGTATCCCTTGATTACAGTCTGCAATTTTGAAAACAGGAGTTTTTGAGAATCCTCCAACTCTGTTCTTTTTCGAGATTGTTTTATTAGTATGTGCTCCATGAATTTCCGTATGAATTTTAGAACTAGCTTGCTAATTTCTCCAAAGAAACCAGGTGGAATTTTGATAGAATTGTGTTGAAACTGAACATGGGATGTCTATTTATATAGTTGTTTAATTTCTTTATTTTTTTAATCAATTGAGGACCAGAATAGACTTTAATTTCTTTTAAGAATGTTTTGTAGTTTTTATGGTATGTTTTGTATTACTTTTGTTAAATTTACACCTATTTTATTCTCTTGAATGCTTCAGAAATGGAGTTATTTTCTTAATTTCATTTTTGGATTGTTCATTGTTATTGTATAGAAATGCAATTAATTTTGGCATATTGATTTTGTACCCTGCAACCTTGTTGCACTTGTTTACTTAATTATTATAAAGCATTACTATTAATAAAATCTTAAGTATTAAACTGCTATGTAAACTGTTTTATATTTTCAAGTCTCCTGTTGGCTTATCTTGTATCTAGTTGTTGCATTCATTATTGACATAGAGTATTAAAAGTCTCCCAACCACTGTTGTTGAATTGGCTGTTTCTCTCTTCAGTTGTCAGTTTTTGCTTCATTCATTTCGGTGCTCTCTTGTTAGGTTCATGTGTTTATAATAATCTTTTTAGTGGCTTCTTTAGGATTTTCTTATCTATGATATCATGTAATCTGCAATTAGAGGTAGTTTCACTTCTTCTTTCCCAATCTGGATGCATTCTATTTTATTTTTTTGCCTAATTGTTTTGGCTAGAATCTTCAGTACAGTATGAAATAGAAATGGCAATTCTGTTTAGTGGACAACCTTGTATTATCTCCGATCTTATAAGGAAAGCATTCAGACTTTCACCTTTAAGTATATACCTGTGTTTTTGTTTTTTTTTTCCTGGATACCTTTTATCAGTTTGAAGATGTTCCTTTCTATTTCTAGTATGTTGAGTGGAAATGAAGGGCTGTTAGATTTTTTCAGATGCTTTTTTTGGTGCATCTTTTGAGATGATCATGTGGTTATTTCTTCTAATATGTTGTATTACATTATTTTATTTTTATGATGTTGAACAGTTCTTGAATTTTTGGGATAAATCCAACTGGTCATGTTATACAATCCCTATTTTGCTGTATTTGTTTTCTGGTATTTTGTTGGGGATCTTTGTGCCTATTTTCTTTCTTTCTTTCTTTCTTTTTTTGAGACAGAGTCTTGTTCTGTTGCCCAGGCTGGAGTGCAGTGGCACGATCTCGGCTCACTGCAACCTCTGCCTCCTAGGTTCACGCCATTCTCCTGCCTCACCCTCCTGAGTAGCTGGGACTACAGGCGCCCACCACCATGCCTGGCTAATTTTTTTGTATTTTTTAGTAGAGATGGGGTTTCACTGTGTTAGCCAGGATGGTCTCGATCTCCTGACCTTGTTATCCTCCTGCCTCAGCCTCCCAAAGTGCTGGGATTACAGGCATGAGCTACCACGCCTGGCCAGGTTTTGTGCCTATTTTCATAAGATATATCAGTCTGTAGTTTTCATTTCTTGAGATTTCTTTGATGTTGTTATCTGGATAATAATGGTCTTGTAAAATGAGTTAGGAAATGTTCCAGGTTCCAAAACTCTTCTCTGTTTTAGAAGAGTTTGTGAAGAATTGATATCAGTTTTTCTTGTAATTGGTACAATTCACCAGTGAAGCTGCCTGGCCCTGAAATTATTTTTTTTTATGGGAAGTTTTAAAATTACTAATGCAATCTCTTCACTTGTTATAGGTTTATTCAGATTGTCTCTTTTATTCTAAGTCAATTTTGATAGTCTGTGACTTTGTAAGAATTTGTCCCTTCCCTTTAGTCATTTAATTTGTTAGTATTCAGTTCACATTATTTCTTTACGATCCTTGTTATGCCTACCCTACAAAGTTGTAGTAATGTACTATTTCTTTCCTGTTTTTGGTACTTTGAGTTTTCTTTTTCTTTTTTTTTCTTTTCTTGGTCAGTTTAGCTCAAAGTTTGTTAATCTGTTTATCTTTTTAGATAATAAACTTTAAAAAGTATTTCTCATTATTTTATTCTCTAGTTCACTTGTATCGGCTCTCATCTTTATTATATCCATTGTTTGCTTTTGGTTTAGTTTGTTCATCTTTTTCTAGGTTTTGTTTTGTTTTGTTTGAGACGGAGTCTCGCTCTGTCACCCAGGCTGGAGTGCAGTGGCGTGATCTCAGCTTGCTGCAAGCTCCGCCTCCCAGGTTCACGCCATTCTCCTGCCTCAGCCTCCGAAGTAGCTGAGACTACAGGCGCCTGCCACCACGCCTGGCCAATTTTTTTGTATTTTTTAGTGGAGACGGGGTTTCACTATGTTAGCCAGGATGGTCTCGATCTCCTGACCTTGTGATCCGCCCGCCTCGGCCTCCCAAAGTGCTGGGATTATAGGCGTGAGCCACCGCACCCGGCCTAATTACATAATTATTTTTATCAGTCTGCCAAGTTTGCTAGCAGTGAATTCTACCAATCCATCTTAATCTCCAAGTTTATTTTGCCTTATTTTTTTTTTTTTTCGGTTATTCGTGTTACTTGAGATGGAGTCTTTCTCTGTTACCCAGGCTGGAGTGCAGTGGTGTGATCTCAGCTCACTGCAACCTCTGCTTCCCGGGTTCAAGCAATTCCCCTGCCTCAGCCTCCAGAGTAGCTGGGATTACAGGCGCCTGCCACCATACCTGGCTAATTTTTGTATTTTTAGTAGAGATGGGGTTTCGCCATGTTGGCCAGGCTGGTCTTGAATTCCTGACCTCAGGTAATCTGTCTACCTCGGCCTCTCAAAGTGCTGAGATTACAGGCATGAGCCACCACACCCCGCCTATTTTGCCTTTTTTGAAGGATGGTTTTGCTGGATATAAAATTCTTTATTGACAGTTTTTTCTTTCATCATTTTAAATATGTTATCCTACATCTTTCTGGCCACCATTATTTCTAATGAGAAGTTAGTTGTGACATGACAAGTCACTTTTCTCTTGGTGCTTTCAAGAGTCTCTGTCATTGGCTTCCAACATTTTGTGCTATGATGTTTCTGGGCATGAATCGTTTTGTTTATCCTACTTGGTAACTCTTCTTGGATGTGTAGATTAGTGTTTTTCTTCAATTTCAGAGGTTATCAGCCATTATTTCCTGAAATATTTCTCTGTTCTTTTCTCTCTCTCCTTTCTTCTTACTCCCATTACATATATGTTGATTCACTTAATAGTGTCCTATGCTTTTTTTTCCCTGAGGCTTTGTTCACATTTCTTTATTAATTTTTCTCTGAATTGCACAACCCTATCAATCTGTCGTCAAATTTGCATTCTCCTTATTCTCCTGGTTCAGATACACTTTTGAGCCCCTCTTATTTTTGAGCCTCTGAATTTTTCAGTTCATTTTACTTGTTAACTACATAATATCTCTTCTTTTCTTATCTCTTTCTTAAAGATAAGACATTGTCATCATACCTTCCTTTACTTCTTTGATCATGATTTCTTTGAATTATTGAATATATTTTTAATGACTGCTTTGAAGTCTTTATTAAGTCTGACATCTTGGCTCTTAAACAGGCAGTTTCTGTTGACTGCTTTTTCACCCTGTGTATGAATTACTTCTATTTATTTGCATGTCATAATTTGTGGGCGAGAGGCTGGACATTTTACATGAACTTTGCAGCATCTCTGGATACTGATCCTTCCTCTCCTTTGTGCTTATTGTTTGCTTGTTTAATGGCTTGGCTGGGCTATTTCAATGAAGTTTTATATTTCTTGCAGTGTGAAGTGCCTGATGTCACCCATGAGAGGGTACAGCCTTGGACATGGGCAGTTGTATTGGGATGACAGTGATTTTAGTAGGACCGTTTCCGATTGTCTCTTTCACTTATATGTATCTGTTAAAACCTCTGCTTCTGTTGGTGTCACACCCAGATGTGATAGCCTTTACTAACTGCTGGTGACTGCTCTTTTGTTATTAACAGTTCTCTGGAGCATAAATTTCTCCACAGTGAGATCAAATTAAATTTTGGCCCCTTTGTAGGGGCATTTTTTGAGGCTAGTCTTCATTGTTTGTTATGAACCGAGGAGGTCTGTTCCTAGCTGTCTCTCTTCCCAGTTCTCTTTGGTACACTAGCTGGCCTGTGGTTTAACTTGTTCCTGTCTTAGAGCTACCAGCTTCCTTTTAGTTGCTTACTCCCCAAATCTCCATATTTTTGAGGGTACCCTTAGGCTTGAACTTCTCTACACTCTGTTCCAAATAAAGTCTTTTCTCTTTGGGAGGCTTTTAGAGTTCTCTGCTCTTAGGTCTACTGCTGCTCTGCAGCAGAATCTCTGAGCCACTACCACTGGACAGGGCGGTAGCCTCTAGTCTTTTTGGCTTGCCTATCCCTGTGTGTAACCACTGTTTTATGAGTGAGATGGGTTGAAGGCAAATGGGGCCCCTGTGTTCTAGGCCTATCATGTTTATGGTAGAGCCTCTGCCTGTGTTTTGAGGCTGGTGGCAGCAGTGAGGGAGTCGAGTATAAGAAATTCTGTTGGCCTGTCTGTCCTGGAGAGATACTCTAACCCTTGACCGGAAACTAGGCAGGGAGAGAGCCCTGTCTTGACTCCATCTGCCAGAAGTAGAAATTTCATTATGCTGAGCTGGCAGAGGGAAGAAAGGGGCAGTGTGGCTCAGATACTATAGATTCTTGCTATTTCTATTGAGATTTAGTAGATTATTTAAAATAAAATAGTTTTTCATTTGCTGTATTCCCTTAGAACACTCTCCAGAGCACTGAGTTTTTGTTTTCTTTTCCAGCGGTTTTCTCCAATTATGTTTTTTTCATTGATTGAATTTTGACAATTAAGTCAGTCTTATTTTCTCTGGATAAACCTTACTTGTTCATAGATCTTTGGGCATTTTATTGAATTTGCTTTGCTAATATTTTGTTGAGAATTTTTGCCTTTATATTTATGAGGAATATTGGTCTTTAATTTTCTTTGTTTGTTGTTGTTTTCTTGTTTTTAGTTTTGATATCAGTAATGCCTCAAAAATGACTTAAGTGTTTTGTGTCCCGTTTTCTGGAAGACATGTCCAGTTGGTATTACTTCTTTAAATGTTTTGGTAGAGTTCACTAGTAAAACTACTAAACCTGGAGTTGCATTTTGTTTTGTTTCATTTCTTTTCGTTTCGTTTTCTTTTCTTTCTTTTTCTTTCTCTTTCTTTCTTTCACTGTGAGTTCACTTGTTTCTGTAGGTATAAGACTCTTCAGGTTTTTTGAGGAATAGGTGCATTTCATCTAAGTTGCTGATTTTGTTTTTATAGAGTTGTTCTGGTATTATTATCCTTTTAATGCCTGTGGGTTCTATATTTTCTCTATTATTCCTGATAGTGGTAGTTTCTGACTTTTTTCTTTGTCAGTCTGCCTTAGAGGTGAATCAGTTTTGGTGATTTGCCTTTAAATAATTAGATTTTCTGTTTTGTGTAGTTCTTTTTTTCAGTTTCTGTGTTTTTTCCTCTCATCTTTATTTATCATTTTTGTTTACTTTTGGTTTATTTTGTGCCCTTTTTCAAGGTTTTTGAGATGTAAGCTTAGGTGATTGACCTGAGATCTTTTCAAAGATAAGCACTTGAAATTATAAATTTCCCCTTGAGTACTAATTTGGTTGCATCCTACAAATTATATGTTTTATTTTTTTTTTCAATCAGTTCAAAATATTTCTAAATTTCCCTTTATAATACCTCTATGACCATGGATTACTTAGATATGCACAGTTCAATTTTTATGTATTTGGAGATACTTTCCAGTTTCTCATGTCACTTTCTAGTGTAATTCTCTTACAGAGAATATCATTTGTATGAATTCAATTCTTTTAACTTTTTTTTTTTTTTTTTAAAGAACTAAGATGCAACTAATTTGATGAATGTTTCATTTTCTCCTTTTAGGAGTTTGTAATCTACTGTTGTCGATGTTGTGTTTTTTTTTTGTTTTTTTTTTTTTTTTTGAGACAGGATTTCCTTCTTGCCAGGCTGGAGTGCAATGGCGCCATCTTGGCTCACCACAACCTCCCCCTCTGGGTAGAGGCTGAGGCAGGAGTTCAAGCGGTTCTCCTGCCTCAGCCTCCCCAGTAGCTAGAATTATAGGCATGCACCATCACGCCCGGCTAATTTTGTATTTTTAGTAGACACGGGGTTTCTCCATGTTGGTCAGGCTTGCCTCGAACTCCTAACCTCAGGTGATCTGCCCACCTTGGT
The DNA here is from genome assembly GCF_009828535.3 of Hylobates moloch. Taxonomy (NCBI): domain Eukaryota; kingdom Metazoa; phylum Chordata; class Mammalia; order Primates; family Hylobatidae; genus Hylobates; species Hylobates moloch. Next base: position 70,290,225 of record NW_026652287.1, read on the forward strand.
CTCCCAAAGTGCTGGGATTACAGGCGTGAGCCACAGCACCTGGCCGTTGAAATTGTATTCTATAAATGTCAATTAGATCTAGTTGGTTAATGATGGTGCTCTGTTTTTCTGTATCCTTGCTGACTTTTGTTTACTTGCTTTATAATTACTTAGAGGAGTATTGAAATTTCGAAATGTAATGCTGGAATGGTCAATTTCTCCTTTCAGGCTTATTAGTTTTTGGTATTTTTAACTTGAAGCTCTGTTGTAAGTTGATACACATTTAAGGGATATTATGTCTTCCTGGTGAATTGGCCTTTTTATCATTATTTAGCATACATTTCTTAGCTCTGGTAATATTTTTTATTGCTCTGAAGTGTACTTACTCTGATGTTAAGGTAGCCACTCCAGCTTCTCTTTACTTTTTACATGGTTTATCTTTTTTCACCTGTATGTTTTCTGTAGACAGCATATAGTCTTTTTTTTTTTTTTTTTTTAACCATTTTGACAATCTCATTCTTCTGGACTATCTATAATATAATTATTGATCTATGTGGATTTAGGTAAACCATTTGCTTTTTTAAATTTTGTTTGTTCCATTTGCTTTTTCACTCGTGACTGATTCTTCTTTCCTGCCATCTTTTGGATTATCTGACTACTTTTAATATTGCATTTTACTTATTGAGTTTTTTAGTATATTCTTTGTGTAGTTTTTTTAGAGATTACTTTAGGGATTACAATGCACATTCTTAACTTTTCAGAATTTACTTATTATGTTAGTTTCCTAGGGCTCCTATAATAAATTGCCACAAACGATGTAGCTTAAAATACCAGAAATTTATTCTTTCTTGGTTCTGGAGGTTGGAAGCCCCAAATCTCAAGGTATCATCAGGGCCGTAAATCCTTTGAAGGGTATAGAGAAGACTCCTTCCTTCTAGTTTTGGTGGTTGCCAGCAATCTTTCGTGTTCCTTGGCTTATCCCTGCGTCACTCCAGTCTCTGCCTCTGTTTTCACATGGTCTTCTTTCTCTTCCCACTGTGTTTCTGTACTTAAATCGCTCCTTTCTTTTCTGAAGACACAAGTCATTGGATTTAGGGCCTTCATAAATCCAGTATGACTTCCTGTTAATTTGGTGAGATTTGCAATGACTCTGTGGCCAAATAAGATGAAATTCAGAGGTCCTGGGGGTTAAGTCTTGAACACATCTTTTTTGAGTACACAATTCACTCCACTGCACTTATATCACCTCAAGTGGAATGTGGAAACCTCGTCAGCATGTAGTTCCGTTTACTCGTCCCCTTTTATGTTGTAGTTTCATATGTATTACATTTGTATACTTGAGATACTCGTCACACAGTGAGGTCACTTGCTTTAAACTATCATGCATGTTTTAAAGGATTTAAGAGGAAAAGAATAGTCTATCACAGGGATTGCAAACTATGGCTGCAGGCCAAGTCTAGCCTGACATCTGCTTTTTGTAAATAAAGTTTTATTGGAATACAGCCGCATTTGTTAGTTTATATATTGTCTCTAGCTGCTTTTGCACTACAATACAGAATTGATTAGTTACAATGGAGACTGTTAGGCTTGTGAAACTTGAAATGTATTTTATCTGGCCCTTTACAAAGTATTTACTCTCTGACCCTTTACAAAAAAGTTTGCCAACTCCTGGTCTGCCACGTATGTGAAACTTGAGATATATTCTATCTGGCCCTTTACAAAGTATTTACTATCTGACCCTTTACAAAAAAGTTGTGCCAACTCCTGGTCTGACATGTATACACACATAATTTCCATTTTTTTCCCATTCATTCATAAAACTCTAAGTTTTCTACTGGTATTATTTTCATTTTATCCAAAGAATCTTCCTTTCTTTATAGCAGGTCTGCTAGCAATGAATTCTCTTAGTTTCTTTCATCTGAAAGTGTCTTTATTTCACCTTTGTTTTTGAAGGTTGCTTTTGATCCATATAGAATTCTGGGTGGACAATTCTCTCGGTAGCAATTAGCTAGAGTAGAGTAGCAGCAACTGCCTTCTTTAGGTGGTCTGTGGGCTTTCCGGTTTGCCATACTTTTTGATACTTTCTCTTGTCTCTTTGACATTGATACCCACTGCCATTCTTGATATTTACTATTGTGCCTATGTGGTGGTTTTTCTTATCAAAGGATCAGAAGAAAGTAAAATTTATTATTTTCTGAGACAGGGTCTTGTTCTTTTTCCCAGGCTGGAGTGCAGTGGTGCAATCAGAGCTCACTTGCAGCCTTGAACTTCTGAGCTCAAGTGATCCTCCCACCTTAGCCTCCCAAGTAGTTGGGACTACAGGGTGCATGTGCCATCACGCTCAGCTTATTTAAAAAAAATTTTTTTTGTGTGTGTGATGATGGGGTCCCACTGTGTTGCCTGGTCTGGCCTCGAACTCTGGGCTCAAGCGATTTTTCCTACTTTGGCTTCCCAAAGTGCTGGGATTACAGATGTGGGCCACCACACCTAGCCAGAAGTAAAATTTTTACTGTACTCGTGTTTCTATGTAGTGGGAAGACAAAATAATAAGTCCATGTTTCAAGAAATGTGGGAGAAACAATAATTTTAATGGCATTTGGAATGTTTATACATGTCTGGTATGCAAAAAGGATCATACCTGTTTTCAGACTAGTCTTTTTAAACATTTGAGTTGGCATCTTATGCTGCAACATATATTTTCAAAATGCCTTAACATCTCACCCATCATTTTCTTTTTCAAACTAGCTCTTTTTCCTGTATAATTTATCTTTCCCTAATAACTTTTTGGCATATATTTTCAGTGTCTTTGCCCTGTCTTGCTTTCTTATAGCCAAGTCACATCAAAGTTGGTTTAGCCCTGGGTTGTGAATCAGAAATCCTGGATTCTGTTTTCTCTCACTCTGTCACTAATTAGCTGTGTGTATGAGACCTTGAACAAGGTTAGGCCTACCAGACTACAATGTATCTCTGAAACAAGGTGTTTCAACTCAATTTTGCTCTGAAGTGTTTTTTTGTTTGTTTTGTTTTTTAAAGCTCTTTACTGTTCTAAGTTACTCTCTGCCAACAACCTTGTTCATGCTGTGATATTCTCATCCAGAGGTTATTAATATTTTTTGTTCCATGAACCTTTTTGGCTCTCCGGTGAAGAATGTGGACCCCTTCTCAATAATAGTTTACATGTGCAAAATTAAATACATATGCTTATGAGGGCACCAGTTATATTGGAGTACAGTTTTTAAAATATTGACTAAACAAACTCAGTAACATGCATATCAACATGAAGTCTACTGGTATATAGTATTAGTAACTTTTAGACTTGTGATGAATATAAATGATCATTTGAGATTTGAAGCAACTAAAGTGATATGAAAATATCTGTGGTTTCTAGTGGTAACAAAAATCATCACAGGTGCTTCTAGCACCACTGTGGCTTGATACCTACATTTTAAATTAAGGAAATACTAAATTTCAGTTAGAGGTTTGTAAAATTAAAGCTCTAGCTTTTTTACCCCAGCCAAGTTTATGTACCCTCGGCATTCAGTCAAAAGACTGAAGATTTATAGAACCTGGTTAAGAATTCTGTCTTTTCCAGCCCACGAGACATTTAGCTTAGTGCCTAATATATATTAGGTGAACATAAGTTATGTGTAATACATATGAAATACATTCCTCAGTGAAAAAGTATTGCTAATAAAGGTTTGAATATTATTGCCATTTGTGACCTTGTGTTAATTATAATTAGTGCTTTATAAATCCGTAGAGAACAATTGGCAAACACAGAGTTTTATTTACTACCTGGCATATAGTAGGGCTCAGTATTCTTGGAGGGAAGTTAGAAGAGTCTCTGATTATTAGTATCAATGATTTTTGACCATTTGATTATTAAATACTTGTTTCAAAATCTCTGGTAAATTTCTGTGTATATAATTTGTTTAGTTACTTTAGTATTTCTTAACAGGGAATACTGGTATCCCCTATAAATGGCAAGCTGCTATAGTTATCCTTAGTATAACACATGATAAACTGGAACTTAGTTCTTGGATAAAGCAAACAATACGTTTGTCTGCACTGCCTGAAAATTTTGAATTGCACAATTTTTCAGATATTCTCAATTCAGTAGCAAGGAAACAACACATATTGAGGTAAAAGTTCTTTACATTTTAGTCTACTACCACTGTTCTTAGAGTAGACTCATACCCCTACTTCTTTGATTCTAGGTTTACTCTAATTTTAATGTTTCTCCTGGAAATGTAAGTCCTAAGTTTGTATAGGGCTTTTTAGCTGCCTTCTTCCTCCTCATAGGAAAATATCCATTTGTTAAATAAAGATATTAATATATACAGAAATATGTTTGTAACCAATATTCTTAAACCTACACTTAACTGACCCACTCTTTTAAACAAACCATTATTTTAGATTCTTAGTCCTGAGTATTCTGCGCATTTATAGCGCTACTCTCTAGTTTACCCTTGTACCCTTTTCTCCACCAGGTTAGTTATATGCCTAACAAGAATCAGTTTTTCTGCCAGTGTTAATGTAATTTTTACTTTAAATGTGATCTAAGTGAATAAAATATGAGCACAGAAAAATAGAACTGTTGTTTTAATGAAAAGCACGGTGAATGGTTTGGAAGGACTTTATATAAAGTTCTTTATAAATTGCTAAAGGATTAGGTGTGGATAAGCCCAGAGGTTTAGGAAGCTTTTGGTTCAATTGACTAAACAGTATGGAAAACTATTTTCTCACCTATCTGGAGGAATGGAAGCTTTTGTGTGGTTGGTTAATGCAGTGGTTTAATAATTAATTCCAGCATCAGATTCTTTCTGTTTGTTCTGCCATTGTCAGAGTGTCAGCTTGTCCCCAGGCTAACTCTCTTTATGGTTACAAGATGGATATAGTAGCTCTAGTTGTGCTGTTCTGATATAACAACACCTATTGGGGAAAGAGGGGATGTTTTTCTTCCTTTCCTAGGATCCTACCATCAGTTTTTCCCTTATGTCTCACTAGCCAGGATTGGTTTAAATGCTCTTTCATAAATCAATTACTGACAAGAGGGATAGGATTACCATATTGGCTTAGACTGATCACATTTACTCTTTTTTTTTTCGAGATAGGGTTTCTTGCCCAGGCTGGAGTGCAGTGGCGTGATCTCGGCTCACTGCAGCCTCCACCTCCCAGGTTCAAGCGATTCTACTGCTTCTGCCTCCTGAGCGGCTAGGATTACAGGCACCCACCACCACGCCTGGCTAATTTTTGTATTTTTAGTAGAGATGGGGTGTGCCATGTTGGCCAGGCTGGTCTTGAACTCCTGACCTCAGGTGATCTGCCTGCCTCAGCCTCCCAAAGTGCTAGGATTACAGATGTGAGCCACTGTGCCCGACCAGCATTTACTCTTGAACCATGTGGGAAAGTTTGAATATTTGGACAACTATAGTGGTCACAGATAGAAGGGCGTTTAGAGTGTCAACCAGGAGTGTTTGCTATGGTGAGACAGCTATTAAAAAACTAGAAAGTATTTGTAAAATTTCAGAAAGATTCTGCTATTTATTTGCCTTTAAGGTCTTGTTCAACTTTAAACAAAATTGAAACTGGACATCTTAAAAGATGCATTATAGATGTGCATTATACAAAAAATGATGTGAAAAGTTAATTACTAATCCTACACTCAAAGTAAAAGCTTGTCCTACATCAGACTATCAAGGGGGAATAAATGTACATTTATATTTTAAAAGTATTTGATTTGGCAGGAACTAACTTTTAAAATTAACGTTCTGGTTGCTGGTCTTTTTCTTACTAGACAAGGTGCTTCTGCTGCAGTCCTTGTAAGGAAAATGATGTTTCCATAAAATTAAAGTTAGTAAAGGATTTAGTATATTTCTTGTGGTTCATTTATTCAGTAAAATGTATCCGTTATGTATCACTTATTGTAGGTACTTGTGATAACAGTGATAAGCTTAATAGACAAGGTTCTTCTGCTTAAGGAACTTAAGGGATACAGACAGAAAACAAATGAGAACAAAATTCAGACTATTGGGTGTTCAGTGAAGGCCTTTCTGAAAAGAGATAGTCAAGCAGACATGTTAACGTCAAGAAGCAGTTTGGCATTTGGAGATTTGGGGTAAGATTGTTGAAGAGGAGCAGCAAATGTAAAGGCCCTAAATTGAGAACTGACTGGATGTGTTTGAGAAACACAAAGAAAGGCAATATGGCTAGTACTTACTGAGATATTCTCACTTCTTTTCTTACTCTTTGTTTTCTTACTCATCATTAGTAATCACTATATTGCTTATACCCTTAATTCTGTTGCTTCTCTCGTGCTTCTTAATACTCACGACTTTTGGTTAAGTCTGCTTCTACCTATACTGTTCCTGCATCCCTGCAGTTGTGTGTGGCTGGAGAAACCAGCCTCCCATGGGTCCTTAGTACTACTTGGCAATTCTACCTACTGTCGTTCCTCTAATCCCTTCACTCTGCCTTTCTTAGAAGACCTTTTCCTCCCTCCTCAGACCTTTAACACTTCCTCCCATATTCTTTTGCTCACCCGATAACTACATTTCTTACTTTACTAAGAAAACAGAAACAGCTGAATGAGAACTTCCATAGCTTTTATTACTATGGCCTACCTGAATCTGTTCCTATGTACCATCTTTCTTTCTGTTTCTATTGATGATATATCTTTGTGCCTATCTGAGGCCCTCTTATTAATGCCATCCACATCTGCTCAAAGTCATTACTCCAGTAATTTCTCTCTCTCCATCTTGTATCATCAGCATTTCCCTCTGTGCCATAATTTTTCCTGTCTTTAAAAAAAGCCTTCTGTCAACGCTATATTTTTTCAGCTATTACCATTTTTCACTTTTATGGCAAAATTTCTTGAAAATGATGTCTGTACTTTGTCTCCAGTTTCTCTTCCTGTTCTCTTGTGAATCCAGTCTAGTTAGTACATTTATTTCACCAAAGCTATCTTATGAAGATTACCAATTAGGTGATCTCCATGCTGCTAAATCCAAAGATTAATTCTCATCTTTTTTTTTTTTAATCAACAGCATTTTGAAACAGTTGATTACATTCTTCCTTGAACCACTTATTCCAGTTAACTTTCAAGATATCTACCATACTCTCTTTGGTTTTCATCTCCCTTGCCGGCTGCTCCTTCTCTAAACCATGAACTAGACCATGCAGATATATTATTTTCATTTATAATAGGAAATTAAATCACACAGAAGCTAAGCAACTTGTGTAAGCATATGTACATTTCAGGCAGCAGGAAGACTAGAAACAGCCCATATTGTCTGAATTTCAGACACCAGTTTTATTTAAGCCTAAATCAAATGAAGACCTTTCAATTTTCAAGCCTGTGGTTCAGAAATTATTGAACTTTTGTTGTTTAAGATCAGTAGGATTCCCTTTATAAGTATTCACTTCATTTGAAACTTTTAAGCCACAGTAGAAGAAAATTTCTATGTCTCAAGATGGTAGACCTGCCTCTCTACTTATAGTAAATTTTGTGTATCAGATGTGTAGAATCCTTCTTGGAGTATGGATGAGAGAACTATACAGTTGAATTAAAAGTAGTACCACTGTGAAAAATGGCAGACACATACAACATTGTTATAAAACATTATGACAACCAGAGAGCAAATTTATTTCAACAGATTATTGTTAAGTTGTATTTGTTTTTTTTTGTAGATAATAGGCAACTTTTCATTTTACATGCTAATTATAGGTCTGTGAAACCCATATTACTAAAATACTCAGAGAAACTGTTCTTAGTTAATATGGCAATTTTCCCAGACCAGGTATGGTATTCTTGAGTTTTATTTATTTTTATTTCACTGAAATTCTTGAGTTTTATTTATATTTATTTCATCTGTCCATCAACTCAGAATTTTTAAAACATTTATCCATGTGATCAAGCAAAAAATTAGTTCATAAGGGCAAGGAAATATTTATGTGACTGCAGTCTACCTATTAAGAAAATGTTGCTTGATGTAATTCTAGAATTTGAGGAACCCTTATTTTAAAGATAATGGCTAAATGCATTTACTGCACGTTTTATTGAGCTCCAATGAAATCAGTCACATCTTGTAGTTTGTCCTAATTCATAGCCACCCTAGAATGTAATGTCTTCTGTTAAAAAAAGAGAAAACCTGTTCAGCTGGTTCAGCTGTCTTAACCTAACCAAATTCATATTTTAACTTTGAGTGTGGTAATGACTACCAAATTACAGATATTTTAGATGCTATTTTCAGCCTCTAAAATATTTGGACATTGTTTAAATACTATTGAGTAATGAAGTGGGGTGAGGGGAACATGGGGAAGGTTTTTTAAAAAGTTTAAAAAAAGAAAAAGTTAAAAAAGATTAATCTAAGTCATTTTATTTTATAGCTTAGGAAACTAAGGCCAGAGAGAAGTAATTGATCTATTTTTTGTGTTTGTAATTTTGCCTTTTCCATAATGTCATATTAATGGAATTGTTCAACATGTGGCCTTTGGGGGTCTGGTTTGTTTCCTATAGCAAAAATGCACCTAAGATTCATCCATTTTGATGAATTAACAGCTTCTTCCATTTTGTTGTTGAGAGTATTCTGTTGTGTAGATACTCTGTTTATCCATTCACCTATTAAAGGACATCACGTCTTCACTAGAATGAAGTACATCTTCATACATGTACTGGTTTTGGTGTGAACCTGTTTTCAGTTTATACTGGTAAATACTTCGGGGCATAGATGCTGAGTTGTATGGTAAGCTTGTGTTTACCTTTATAAGAAACTGGTTTTGGTGTGAACCTGTTTTCAGTTTATACTGGTAAATATTTCGGGGCATAGTTGCTGAGTTGTATGGTAAGCTTGTGTTTACCTTTATAAGAAACTGTCTAACCTTCTTCTAACATAGATACACTTACCTTCATTTTTGAAAGATATTTTAGCTGGGCTTAGAATTCTTCGTTGATAGTTTTCTTTTCTTTTCTATACTTTAAATATATTGAACGACTCTCCTCTGATTTGCATTGTTTCTGATGAGAAGTCTGATGTCATTCCTACCTTTGTTACTCTATGTGTTTTTTTCCCCTGCTTTAAGATTCCTGTTTATTGCTGTTTTGCAGCTATTTTACTCTGAGATGTTGTGATCATGTGGTTTTGTTGTTGTTATTCTCTTTAGAGGTTGTTGAATTTGGATCTGTGGGTTTATAGTGCTCATCAAATATATTTTAAGAAATTAGTTCCAGTTTCCCCTCCTTGTGCTTCAGCCTCAAAATTACAGGCAGTGAGCTGGGTGCACTACATTTGCTCCTTTTTCTTGATGATCTCTGTCCTGAGAAGATTGTTGTGTGATGTCTGGAAACCATTGTTTCATATATTTTGTCTAGTTTTCTGTTTATTTAAGGTAGAAGGGTAAACATAGCCTCCTTTTTTCATCATGAAATACATCCTTGCCTTATAGAAAATTTCATTGTAGTTTTGCAAATATTTATCTCTTCTGAATTCTTGAATATTTATAGGACTCGGTGGGAGAACAGTGTATAAACCTTAATAAATTTTGGCACCTAGGGTGCATGCTGTCTCTCATACTTGTTCCTTTTCACAGACTGTCTCTCTTTGATTTATTGTACATCCTTTCCAATATGAAGGTTATCAACAGAATTTATTGCTGAATATTTTTATTTAATATAGTACAGTGAAGATAGTGGTGACAGATGTTAACTTTTCATGTTTATTTGGAAGAAAATACAGTGTCTTCAGTCATTTTTCTTTTTTGTTTATTAGAAGGAGATAATGATTCTTAGTTCACTATAGAATATTAGCTCCCACATTGATTAGAGTATATAGTGGCTATGGATTGAAACTCCAGGCCATGAAATATTTCCAGTTACCCCAGAAGAGGAAACAAAGCAAATAATAAACAGATTTTCCCTTTATACGAAAATACATAATTCTTCAAAGTGAACTTTTATCTGGTAAATTCTTACAGATTAAATATTAATATGTATTGTTGTGGTATTAGCCTATAAAATTCAGTCCTTACTATTTTTTGTATATAATTAGGTTGTGTTAAAGATGTATACAGCATTAGGGTATTAAAAATTACCTTACCTGATTATAGATTTCCAACATTCTTTTGCTGACGTTAATATAGTTGGAGGTAATTCGTAGACCCTAAATATTATATAAGAAGGAAAACATTTTATTCTGTAAGTACTGACTGAAATTTTGCATTATTATCCACTGAATTCAGAGTTACCATGTATGTATTAATGGTAAGGCAAGTACTACTTTACAGTTTAATATTATACAACACTAATATTAAAACGGTTAATATTTAGGGGATGCATAATAAAATAATCTTGCTCTCTTTTTGTGACAATCATGAAAATTTGAGTTGGAGCCAAATGTGCGTCACTTAACAATTCCTGAATATCCAATTCATTTGTTAACTTTACCTTATGAATAACCTCATTGCTTGCTAAATGATAAAGATTACATTTATAGTAGTAAATGTGCTTTAAAAACTTTACTCCTTTGTTATTTTTGAAAGAGACGTTTAATCCCAAAGGTATTTATAAATTTGGTAATCAACAATTACAATTTTGTCATACAGCCTGACTGAAGTATTTCAGCTAAACGTACACTGTAAGATAGTCAGACTTAAGTAAAAATACAACTCCCACTACCTTTGTGATGAAACATAAAAGAGGAGCCAGAAGATAGGTTTTTGTCACCTGGGTTCTTTTTAAAACTTAAATTTAGTAATATTCATTTTTAATTATTATTTTTTTAAAAAACATGTTCTGCACGTATAGATTGCTTTTTAGAGGTACTCCATATATATGTGTACATGTGTGTTTGTTGGTTTTAATAATTCTGATTCACTCTCCTTATAAATTATAGATTAGATGTTCTCTCCTCACAAAATATTTGTTGATATTAAATAATTGCTCTGAATTTGAATACAATCTTTAGTGGCTAGCAAGATTATTAGTTCAGTAGGTATACATACTACTTCCTTAGGGAGAATGTTTAACAAAACCTAGGTAAGAGATATCTGTCTCGAAAATGCATATTTACAAATTCTTTGTAGACCCACCGTTGAATATTTGAACTCTCATTTTCAATATTCATTTTAAAGATAGCATTGACTGTCACCTCAGCTTCAGTGATGTTTTTTTGTTTGTTTTTTTTTTTTTTGGTGGGAGGTGGTACCTGGAGTGCAAGTCATTTTGACTTATTTATATCTCTGCAGTTTAAGAAATTAGCCCCATTATTTTTTCGCCCAGTGTAAAAAAGTGAATTCCCTATTGGAGTATGCATGAAATTGGATGACTGAAAAGACAAAAGCATCAAAGGAAGTTGACATTTTTTGCTCTTCTTCTTGGAGTAAAGTTTAATAAAATATTGAGTTAGGTTTGTATCTCTTAATCATGTTAAGAATATATGTTGCGTTCCCATTTTGTTGCATGGGAATAAACCTACAGAGAAGAATCGGTAGCTGTGTGAATAACTTATATTTCTGTCTCTCATATATAATCATTTGGAGGGGAAGGATTTGTAGTTAAATGATTGAATATGAATTGTATATTTTTGAGATAACTGGAGAAGAGTCATGTAAAAAAAAATATGTCAGTTGTGGGAGGGGTAAACTTTTTTGTCCACTTCATTTTTTATTCACTGTAAATTTCTCCCTTGTGTGTGATGTCTGGCAGACAGTCTTAATTGAAGAAAGTAGAAGTGGGTAGGAAGAATGTTTCATATTTAATAATTTCTGTTGGAAATGAAGTATGCTAGTCTAGCCCACGAAAATGGTTACGAGGAAGACTATAGAACAATTACTTTTTGTTTTTTGTTTTCTGTGTATCATATTGAATATTTTTGCTGCTGTTGATATATTTACATGTTAGTAATTTTGATGGCTTTTGGATAATTCCACTCTAGAGGGAGAAGTGGTGGGCGGTCCTTCCTGTGACACGACCCTTGAGTGACAGTTCTATTTGATTGCCTCCGATACTGTGAGGAAAGGACACGACTCTATGGTGAGGACTGATGGACATACATTATCTGAGAAAAGAAACTACCAGGTAAGACCAGTCTTTTTTCTTTTTTCTCTTTTGGTCTTATAGCTACCTTGAAACTGTTTAAATGTGTTATATGTAATTGGAACCAGCAAATTGGATACACCTCAATTTGAAAATTTGGGTTTATAATTTTAAATTAAGTACTGGATTTGATAGTTGAAATAGTTGGGAACACTTTTCAAAATAAAGCATATTCATAATGTATATTCTTTTAGTGTCAAATCAGGTTTTCTGATATATTTGTCAAAACTTAGATTATATGATATACAAGTTATGACTTCATGGCTGAATTCAAAGCTGGTAAAAACAAAAGTGTTGATTGCTTTTACGTATATTATTCCTGGAAGACTAAACCCGAAGTCTTGTGCTATATTTTGGATAACAAAGTATATATCACAGAAATGTAGACAAAATTGAGTAGAGTATAGAAGAAATAGAAATGAGAAACCCAGGGTGCTCAGAGACCCAAATTCTATTGAATTTGTTATTAGTTTGCTGTCCTTAAAATGCTAGATTCTTGTTTTCTCATTTAATAAGGTGGTTAATAATATCCATTCCTTATTCAGTGTGTAGGAAGGCTGAAAGAATAGTGGAAATGTAACACTGCTATTTCTGAGCTTTGAAAAGAAGGTGAATTTTAAAGATTGTGCTATTAAACAGTGATTTAAAGAAAACCAACATATTTGAATTTAGTTTTTTAAAGGAAATATCCTTTATTCATTTGATAGTGATCTGTTATCACATTTATTTAGTTATCCAGAATACAGAATACTTTAAAGTTTGAGTACAAATAAACTTTTAGGCTTCCTGCACAGATAGGTGTCCAACCTCCCGACCTCCCACACTTCCTTTCACTCATCAGTTCATTCCCTCTAGGTTGCGAAGGCAGCTAGTATGATAGCAGCAGCTTTGGTTAACTGACTGTTTATCTGCTAACCATTTATTTTAGCCCAGTTAATCTTTTCTTCCCTTAAATTGGAAAAGTGAGCAGTGGAGCAAATTGTAAATTAGTGTTTTTGGTGTATGGTATAACAAAGAGGCTTTGATTATAAGATCTGGGTTCTGGTTTAGGCACTGTTCCTAATTAAAAATAATGTCATATTTAACCTTTCTAGAATTTCTTCTAACTTGATGTCTAAAGTTTCTTGCCAGATCTTTATGATTTTAATAAGCCAGAGAAAACTGAGGGTATGCTGAATCAGTTTTCTCTGTAATCTTTCTTCTGAGTTGTCCTCATAGACTTGACCAACATAGCCTTTGCTAATTATCTGTACTCAGGTGTAGCTCCTGCTTCCCAACCACTTCCAGTTACCTTGACTTATAAGATTTTAATTGGTCACACTTCTTGGACTTCTGCATCTTTTGGTAGGTTCTGCCAAATTATTTTAAGAATTTTGTGATTCTGAATTATGTGGCTTTTCAGTGCTCATAATCCAATTTGTAAAGTGTGAATGTAGAATTTTTAACACACTATAGTGTAGAATGTAGAATTTTTAACACACTATAGTGAATGTAGAATTTTTAACACACTATAGTTAATTTGTCTCATGGAACCACATTAATATAGAATTCCAAAATTTATACTTAAGAAAGAAAACAGAATTATGTTTTATACATGAAGAGATTTGCTTATTCTTGCTCATTCTGCACTAAAAGTACTCCATTGTTTCAGTCACATTATTTACAAATAATCCAGGTTTTTGAGCATACCTGGAAAATGCATTTTTGGTTATGGTTTTGCTGCCTCAAAATGTTTTCCCTTTTCTCTCTTAGTTTATTGATACATAATTGTACGTATTTATGGGGTACATGTGGTATTTTGTTACATGTATAGAATGTCTATATAAGAATGTATGGGAAATTCAAAGGAATGTTCATCACTAAAGTAACATTTATATTTGTACTGGTAGTCTAAGAATTTTTATACTCTTAATATATTCATCATAATACCAAACAGGAAATTCTGTTTCTATACATGTGCTTTTCAGAGTAGGGTTCAAAAATAAAATAATTTTACAATCCAGCTTTAAGTAGCTGTTTCCAAGGTATACTTCAATATGCATTTAGCATCACTAAGTAAAAAGAGAAAAGGGATATAGAGGGATAAATTCTAATGTTCCATAGCAGAGTAGGGTGACTATAATTAACAACAAGGTATTTATATTTCAAAATAGCTAGAAGAGAGAACTTAAATATTCTGAATTGATGAAAATGATTTTGGATTTTTAAAAATTCTATTTTGGAGGAAATTTATTTTTCATGGATAAAGTAGAATTTCTTTGTGTCTGTGTTTATAACCATCTTCATTTATCTTTGAGGGTTTTTGCTTTTGAGGGATACTTAATATTTTATATTTATTCGAGCATTCTGATAATAGGCTAATATTGCAGAGTTTAACAAGAATTTTTGTAACATTTCTCCAGGTCTCATTTCCTTACAGACCTGATTAAAGCCTTAGGAATTTATTTAGTTTAGGAAGGTGCATTCCCTTGGCTCTATACTAAAGATAGTGACTTTTAAATGGGCTTGGTTTAAAGTATTGATTTTTATGGTGGTATCTACTTTGTGTGTTTTCTTTCTTACTATATATTTAAGCCCAGTTAGGTATTTGGAGTTTGAATACAGTAGTTGAAGTTTATTTGCAGAGATAGACTGGCATGAGTTCAGATAAAACAATTTATTTATATGGCTCACAGTTCATTTTTGGATTGTCAAGCTTTTTCCAAGGAAATGCACCTTCAGTTTTTGTAAGCATTTTCTTATCTTCCTCTAATTTAGACTAACTTACCCTGACTATGAGCATGTGCATGCACAAATGTAAACCATCTTAATTACCAATTTAACTAATCAATGGCTTTCCTTTTTTTTTTTTTTTTTTTTTTTTGAGACGGACTCTCACTCTGTCACCCAGGCTGGAGTGCAGTGGTGCGCTCACTGCAACCTCCACCTCCTGGGTTCAAGCGATTCTCCTGCCTCAGCCTCCTGAGTAGCTGGGATTACAGGCACGCGCCACCACACCCAGCTAATTTTTGTATTTTTAGTAGAGATGGAGTTTCACCATGTTGGTCAGGCTGGCCTCGAACTCCTGACCTCGTGATCCGCCCGCCTCGGCCTCTGAAAGTGCTGGGATTACAGGCGTGAGCCACCGGTGCCCAACCCGGCTTTCTCTTTGTTACATAACATATTCAAGCTTCTAAACATTACATTTAGACTTTCCACATTCTGGCCTCCTTACATACATTTACCTTTCCAGATCTCTCCTGTTGCTTTTTGTAGTAGATTTTCCCATTTAATAACACAACACTGCTTTTAATCTGCCTGCCATGCAGTTTTACACCCACAAGGGTTTACTTATATTGGTTATTTTCATGTAATGCCTCACCTTCGTTCACGTGATTCCAGAATTAAGTATCAATTTTTCCAGATGTCACCCTATGGTAGATTCAGTGTTCCTTTCCCTTTCTTTCATAGGCTTTACATACTTCTAGTTTAGTGTTTACCATAATACATTGTAGTTGTGTTTATTTGTCCTTGTCTTCCATAGACTTGTGCAGTCCAGTGCCATAGGTACTAGTCACAAGTAGCTATTTAAATTTAAACTCATTTAAATTAAATAAATTTTAAAGTTCTTTGGTCACATTAACCACATTTAAAATGCTCAGTGGCTACATGCTGCTAATGGCTACTGTATTGAACAGTGCAGATACAGAACATTTCTATCATTGCAGAAAATTGTATTAGATAATACTGCTGTATCTAATAAGCTTCTTGAAAACTGGGACTGTATCTGTTTATTTTGGTACTGCCAATACCTAGCTTGGTGCCTGGTATATAGATAGGTGTTCAATGCATGTCGTTCCAATAAAATTAAATAAAACAGCGAAAGAAGGGAAAGGAAGAAATGGAAAGTATACTGGGTAACATACCAGTGTAAGTGGTATGGGAAGATAGAGGTATTTGCAAGATATTTAGATGTTACTTTGAATGGAACTTTTCAATATGAGGTCATTGGTCACATCATATACTAGCTAATTCAATGCATTATCTACAGACTGGGTCTAATGCATCCTATTCTGTACGTTTCTGAAGAATGATTCATAATCTAAAACGTTGCATTTTTGTGGAATATAGTATGTCAGAGAACTGTAAAAATGATTGTATTGCCATTTTCTTCCCCAACATTAAAGATCTTACTTCCTTTTAATTAACTTTAAAAATCACAGATGCCCATTACCAAAATGTTGAAGAAAAATACGGAATATAAAATACAGTGTGAAAGTTTGCCTTGACAACTTTACTCTTAACAGTTTGGTGTGTACCTCTTCAGATCTTTACTAGTGACTATATAGTGTAGATGTGATTCATTGTCTTTGTCTTTAACAAATGTGTATTTTTCTGCATTGTACTTAATGGAGCTATTTCCATTTCCCGTTCTTTCCTCTGTCCTCTTCCCCAGAAGTAATCAGTAGTTTTAATTTTGTGTTTCATTCTTTATATTTTTATAACTTTATTACATATATGTGTTTCAGTATATTGAGGTACATCTTTTTTATGTATTGTGTGGCAATTTTTTGGAAAGTGGTACCCCGTATTTTATTATTTTGAGTAGGAAAAATCATAATTTCCAGCCCACTCAAGACCCTAAACAATTTCCTAGATAGAGCTAAAGTACTCAACACCTACTTGATAATTCACCAAGGATGTCTGCATAATACAGAGTATTTAAAATACAAACTACTTAATATAAACAGAAACAAATGAATCACTAAGTATATTTCCATTTAGTATGTACTGTATTCAGATCATAATTTTCCTTTTATACTGCAATAAAAATGTAATTGTAAATAAACAGTTAAGTGTATTTCCTTTCTTTTATTGTAAGTGGCACATTATTGAACATTTTTCTGTCTCTGAAGTCAGGATGCATCTTACAGCTGATGGTGACTTTGAGTCATAGTTATGACAAACAGTACCAGCACCAAAGCATCTTAGAATCTATGATATATAGTATGTTAAAGATATATAGTGAATATAAAGAACACAATAAAATAAAATCATAGCTGAGTGTAGTGCTGTGCACCTGTAGTCTTAGCTACTGGAGAAGCTGAGGCGGGAGAATAGCTTGAGCCCCAGAGTTTGAGGCTGCAGTGAGCTATCATCACACCACTGCACTCCAGCCTGTGTGACAGAGCAAGACCCTCAGTTGGTCGATCAATCAGTTGATTGATGGATGGATGGATAGATAGATAGGTAGAATTTTATTAAATTAATACTTAACAATTGAAAATTTATCAGATCTGGTGCCCAGAGAAGAAAAATTGAGTTTGCAGTTATTATTGAAGCCTGGTGTTAGGCGAAGATGAATAAGAGCGACCTAACGAAAGAATGAGTTTAAAAAAAAAAAAAAAAGGAAAAAAGCCTGAATCCAATGAATTGGTTCAGTTTTCTCTTCTTTGTTCTTGAAAGTCTTGCAACCAGATGGCTGTGACATGTTATCACTAGCCAGAGATAAAGTAAAGGGGTAGAAAAAACTCACATGGATGACTTTTTATGTGCCCTTTACTTGCATTTATACAGCTGCTTAAGATGAAGTTGCTCTTATAATTACATTTTTGATTGTGAAAGCTCTGTTCATGTCATGATCACATGATCAGCAACAGAAGTCACTTTGACTTCATGATGTAAATTTTTTTTTTTTTTTTTGAGATGGAGTTTTGCTCTTGTTGCCCAAGCTGGAGTGCAGTGGTGCGATTGCTGGAGTGCTCACCACAACCTCTGTCTCCCAGGTTGAAGCGATAATCCTGCCTCAGCCTCCTGAGTAGCTGGGATTACAAGCATGTGCCACCATGACCAGCTAATCTTGTATTTTTTTTTTAGTAGAGACAGGGTTTCTCCATGTTGGTCAGGCTGGTCTTGAACTCTTGACCTCAGGTGATCCATCTGCCTCGACCTCCCAATGTGCTGGGATTATAGGTGTGATCCACTGTGCCCAGCTTTTTTTTTTTTTTTTTTTTTTTCTTCTTTTTGAGACAGGGTCTCACTCTGTCACCCAGGCTGGAGTGCAGTGGCACCATCTCTGCTCACTGCAATCTCTGCCACCCAGGTTCAAGCAATTTTCATGCCTCATCCTCCCAAGTAGTTAGAACTACCTACACGCACCACCACATCCGACTAATTTTTCTATTTTCAGTAGATACAGGATTTTACCATGTTGGCCACGCTAGTCTCAAACTCCTGACCTCAGGTGATCTCCCTGCCTTGGCCTCCCCAAAGTGTTGGAATTATAGGCATGAGCTACTGTGCCAACCTAATCTAAATTTTTAAAAGTAAAATTTGACCTTTTTTTTTTTTTTTTGGCATTCATGGCTTCTCTTTGTCCTCTTTCTCAGGCCAACCAGTAATGTCAAATCAAGTTAAATGAATTCCCAAGTTCTTCATTGGTTGGCTCATTGCCGTGTGATGCTAAATGTTAACCTTTCTTTAAATGCATTATATGTTCTGATACTTTTTTTTATTATCATCTGAAATCATCAAATAAGGTGACATTTGTCTTCCAAAAAATAAGTTTCACCAAGACACCTGGTTTATGGCACCCTTAGTGAATTGGTAATTTTTTCATAGTGCCCTTGGGCCAAAAGAAACTCTGCTAAATAAGTAATTAGGTCCAAATCGCTTATATTCATATGATTACCTCATAGATATTGTTGTATTTCATAAGAAGATATAAAATATCTAGTAGCACCCCTGTGTGTTCACTCTGGTGTTCCTTTTGGCAACATATGCCCCAGACTTTATATATGAAATATGAAGTCTTCTCTTTCAGAAAAATAGTTTACATTTAAGTGGTTTGCCTTAATCATGAATATGAAATGTGTACTCATTAAATCAAAAGTTAAGACATTAATGCGGATATTTCTGTGAATCAGAGAAAATACAGAAGCAAGCAAAGTTTTTTTTTTCTTTCTTTTTTTTTTTTTTTTTGACGAACTCTTGCTCTGTTGCCCAGGCTGGAGTGCAATGGCCTGATCTCGGCTCACCGCAAGCTCCGCCTCCCAGGTTCACGCCATTCTCCTGCCTCAGCCTCCTGAGTAGCTGGGACTAAGGTGCCCGCCACCATGCCCAGCTAATTGTTTGTATTTTTTTTAGTAAAGACGGGGTTTCACCATGTTAACCAGGATGGTCTCGATCTCCTGACCTTGTCATCCGCCCGTCTTGGCCTCCCAAAGTGCTGGGATTACAGGCGTGAGCCACTGTGCCTGGCCGCAAAGTTATCTTTTAAGAGGTTATCTTAGGTCTTGCCTGGAGTCTAGGATGATAGCACTGATGGTGGCAGGTTAGTTTTTTTTTTTTTTTTTAATCTTTCTGAATTTCTACATAAAAATAGAACCAGCTAGACAGCAAAACTAAAACTCGTGAAAACAGAACTTGATGACAAAGTGTCCCCATGAACCCCAATATAAGCAGATGAGAACTAAGAAAAAGACCTACAGTTATCAGTTTTTATGCATAAAAAAGAGACCCCTTGGGATGTCTGATGGACCTGAGAATGGAAGCACCCAATGTAGTCAACAGGTATTCACTGGTAAGTACAATTAGCCAGTTTGAAATTGGGAGAGATTTTGTCAGCCTCATAAGGTGAGCAAGGAACCCATGGTAAGGCCAAAGTGATTGGAGCAGCTTCGCTCTGTGACCTCCTGAGAGTGACCCACCAGTGTGTCCTTCTAGGATTCCACCGAGGAGAAGAATTAAAATTGAGCAGGAAAGGGACAACAGTGACATTGGAAAGAGAGGTCCAGATAAAAATGGGAGAGGGGAACAGAACCAGGAAACCTCAGTAAATAAGCAATCATGTTTTCAAACACTACGTGAAAATAACAGAAGAGAGAACTTTATGAAGTTAGAGAAGTTTATCTGAACAAAGCAGTATTCTAAAACTTCAGGAAGATTAAATTCCTAAGAGGTCTTCTAGAAGTGTATTTGGGAGTGTTTATACCAATTTTGAGCCCCATCAGTAGTCCTCATATTCATCTGACATTTGATAATTTCAGAATTAAAATTTTTTTTCCATCTATTGAGGTTGTGTTTGAGATATATTGAGATATTCTTCTTCATAGTCTTTTAAAAAAGATTTTTTGTGTTGTCTTCCATATTTAATCTACCTGAAATTGATTTTTGTACATGGTGTTGGAAGTACAGTTTCCTTTCCCCTGCACCTAAATTACCATATTAGCATTGTGTACCAATTTGTTCTACCCTCCTTAACTATTCAGTAGTGCTAGCTCCATTGTAAATCAAGTTTCTCTTTATATGCATGAATTTCTTATGTCTCTGTTACCTTGATGTGTTTGTCTGTGCCTGTACCAATATCATGTTTTCTTAAATACTAAAGCTTTGTGTTAAATCTTCATGTCTGTCTGTCAAGCTTTTTCTTCATAAGAGTCTTGACTTGGCCTTTTGCTCTATAACAAATTTAGAATATTCATGAAAATGCTCCCCTCCAACACAAAAAGAAGCATTGAGTTTGTAAGTGGAATTGCATTGACTTTAGTTTTCTTTGTGGAAGAATTGATAAGTTTATGTATTGAGTTCTTTCGTATTTTCTCTCAAAGTTTTATATTTTTTTCATAAGGGACTTAGAAATCTTTAGTGCGATTTATGACTACTTTTGTTGCTTTTCTTGGTTGTAAATTTAAAAAAATGTTTTAGTTATAGCTGCTATTGAAATATAGTTGACTTAAAATTGATTTTTGTATCTATCAATGTTGCTAAACTTTTTAATTTTTATAATTTATCTGTAGGCTTTTGGGGGGGTTCATATAAGTAAACACATCCTTCAGAAATGACAGTTTTGAAATTGTCACCAGTTTTGAAGTTGTCATTAAATAATATTTGATACAGGATTTTTTTTTTTTTTTTTTTTTTTTTTTTTTTTTGAGACGGAGTCTCGCTCTGTCGCCCAGGCTGGAGTGCAGTGGCGCAATCTCGGCTCACTGCAAGCTCCGCCTCCCGGGTTCACGCCATTCTCCTGCCTCAGCCTCTCCGAGTAGCTGGAACTACAGGCGCCCGCCACCACGCCCGGCTAATTTTTTGTATTTTTAGTAGAGACGGGGTTTCACCGTGGTCTCGATCTCCTGACCTCGTGATCCGCTCGCCTCGGCCTCCCAAAGTGCTGGGATTACAAGCGTGAGCCACCGCGCCCGGCCGATACAGGATTTTTTTATAGATATACTTTATCAGGGTAAAGAAATTGTTCATAATGCTACCTTATATATTTTTTCCTCTGTAGCATCTTTTTTCTTAAGGTTGTTTACTATGTGCCTTTTCCCCTTATTTGGTCAGACTTACTAGTGATTTGTCAGTTTTACTAGGGGTCAAATTTTAGCCTTTATTTATTTCTAAAATTTAATTTTGTTTTCTATTCATCAGTGTTCTTTACTGTTTTCCTTTCACTTCTTAGGGTTTGTTATACTGTTCTTTAATCTTACGTTTTTAATTTTCCAGGTAGTTAACTTATCAGGTTTGTCTAGTTATCTTTTTGTTGCTGATTTCTCATATAATTCCATTTTGGTTCAAGAATGTGGTCTGTGTGATACAATTATTTGTTTATGTGTTTGAACAAAATATGTATTAACCAAACTGGCAGGTGTATTTCTTTGTTTCTCTCCATTAGATCAAGTTTGTTAATCTTCTTATGTATATCTTATGTATCCATATAATCATTAATCCCTTTGTTTAGATCTAGATTCCAATATATCTTATTTCTTTAATTATTTTATAAATTTTTGTGTTTAGCGTGTGATAAATCCAACAATTGGAAGTTGTCACAGATTATGCTAATGTTTTTGTTTCTGCTGGTTCTCATTGTGCCTTGTTTCCTTGTGTGTGTATTAAGCTATCATTTCATGTTTCTTAGAACTCTGGGAATTCTTTGAGGACTAGGTAGAAGGGGACATTTCTCCCAAGGGGATTTTCACTTGTTTTTGCTAAGCCCCTAAGGCACTACCAATCCAGAACCAATTCCAAATAAAATGTTAGCTTGAGGTTGCAGTCCACATAGGTAATGTGAATTCATGCTTTTTTGTGGCTATAAATTTTCAGAGCATTCCTTCACCACTTTTTGCTTACCATAAATAACAGGAACATCGAGATTTTTTGCTGTCCTCTTTACTAAGGGGTTATTACAATTATAGTGTAGCTCTTTTTTTTTTTTTTTTTTTTTTGAGATGGAGTTTCACTCTTGTCACCTAGGCTGGAGTGCAATGGTGCAATCTCGGCTCACTGCAACCTCTGCCTCCCTGGTTCAAGCGATTCTCCTGCCTCAGCCTCCCGAGTAGCTGGGATTACAGGCACCTGCCACCATGTTCAGCTAATTTTTTTTGTATTTTTAGTATAGATGGGGTTTCACCACATTGGCCAGGCTGGTCTCGAACTCCTGGACTTCAGGTGATCCACCTACCTCGGCCTGGGATTACAGTGCTGGGATTACAGTCATGAGCCACCGCTCTCAGTCATGGTGTAACATTTTAAGGTATATGATTTATAAAAAGCTTTTTTAAATAGCTTCTCCTTTAGGGATACAAGCTTGTGGCTTCTCTGGAATTCTAGCTTTTACTCTCATTTAAGGGTGCTGAATTTCCCTTCCTCCCTTGCAGGTTCAGCTGTACACTTAAAATGTAACCTCTGTTAGTGTTTATTTTGTTCATTGCTGTACCCTCACCTGAGAATAATGTCTGGCATGTAGTAAGTATTGTTGATTGGATAAAGTTAGTATTTTATGGAGTGATTTTAGTTGTTATTTAGTGGGGCATTCTGGGTTCTTAGTTGTACTACCAAACAACATGTATTTTAATTATTCTTTAGATCTCAGCTGAAATCTCACTTCCTAAGGGAAACATTTTCTGCGTAGACTTCTGTTATATTTTCTCATTGTTCATGGTGATTTTAGGGATGGTAGTAATGTTATTTCTGCTTTTTATTATCATTCATAATTGAATAGGTTTGTTGACTCTTTTTCTTCCCATCTTTTCCTGTTTTTACTTCTTATCCCTTTCTTCTCTCCTTTCCCTTCTTTTTTTTTATTCCCTCCCTTGCCCTTTCTTTATTTTCTTGCTCACTTCTCTTCCTTTTTTTCTTCCCTTCTTTCTTCATAATATTTTTCTTCTACCTAAAGGATTAAAATTTTTTTTTTCTAAGGCATTTCTAGTGGTGATGAATTATTTTAGGTTTTGTTTGAAAAGTCTTTATTTCACCTTTATTTGTAAATATACTTTCACTGAGTCTGAAGTTCAAAATTGACAGGTTTTTTGCTTTTAGAATTTTTTAAGTGGTGCTTCACTGTCTTCTTACTTATTTCCTATGAAAAATCTGCTGTCATTCTTATCTTTAGTCTTGTGTATATGATATACCTTTTTCTCTCTGGCTAATATTAAGATTATTAAATCTGTCACTTATTTTACACAGCTTGATTAAGGTCTGTGTCGGTATAATTTTTTTTATGAGTCTTATGCGTGGGATTTGTTGAGCTTCTTGAATTTGTATGTTTATACAAATTTAGGAATTTTTTTCATCCATTGTTTATTTGAATATATTCTCTGTCTTCACTGTCCTTTGAAGACTCCAGTTACAAGTATATCTAATTGCCTGGAGTTGTCCCATAGCTTACTGATGCTTTGTTCATTTTTTTTCTTTTTTTCTCACAATGCTTTAGTTAGGATAGTTTTTATTACTATGTTTTTAAGTTTGCTTATCTTTTCTTCAGCATGCCAGTTATTCTGCCTCCTTTTACATACAAAATGTAATTATAACTCTTTGAATATCATTGTCTACTAATTCTGTTACTCATGTTTACTAATAGAAACTATGTCTGTTTCTGTTGAGTGTTGGTTTTTTTTCCTCCTCGTTATCTGTTCTCTTTTACTGCTTGTTTGCATGGCTGGTGATTTTTGCTTGGATGCCAGTCTTTGGAAACTTTATCTTGTTGAGTGCTATATAATGTTTGTATTTCTGTTAATGTTCTTTAGATTTCTTGTGGTTGCAGTTAAGTTACTTATAATTTGATCTTTGAGACATCCTTTCTTTTTTTTTTTTTTTTTCTTTTTTGGGTCTTGTTTAACAGAACCAGAGTAATCTTTAGGGTTAATTTTCTTCCAACTATTTAAGCAATTCTTTAATGAATTACGTAAATTATGTTTTTCTACTCTGGCTCGTAGGAAATAAATGATTCCCAGCCCTGTCTGGGCCCTGGGGATTGTTTTCTCTGTTTCTTTCAGGTGGCCTTTTTTTTTGTTTTTTTTGTTTTTTTTTTTTTTTTAGCTTCTGGTAGTTTCCTTACATGCATGTGCTAATCAGTACTTAGCTGAAGACTCAGAGGGACCCTCTGCGTATTTTCAGAGCTCTTTCTCTGTGCCACTCATTCTCGTTTAGTATCCCAGCCTATTAATTCTGGCTGCCTTTAATTACCCTCTTCTCCACTTCCACAATTCACAAAGATTGCTGGGCTCCACCTCTCTGGAATCCCTCTCCCTCACTGCAGACTGAAAACTCTTTCAGTCTTATAAGTGAGGGTAGTTGTTGAGCCCTCATTGATTCTTTCTCTTGTCTCAAGGATTATTGTCCTGCACAGCCTGATATCCTGCGTCTAAAATGCATTGTTTAATATATTTTGTCCATTTTCAAGTTGCTTTAGGAGGGCTACTGCTACAACTAATACTACCACTACTCTCTCTTGGTTGGAAGTAAAAGTCTTAATGTTTCATTTTTTTAAATTATTTTTTCTTATTAAAAATTTTTTTATAGAGACAGGGTCTCTATAATGTTGCCCAGGCTTGTCTTAAATTCCTGGTCTCAAGTGATCCTCCCACCTTAGCCTCTCAAGATGCTGGGATTACAGGTGTGAGCCACTGCATCCTTATTTCATTTTTAAAAACTATATTTTGGTTGAGAAGATGAATGAAAACCATTCCTGATAAAGAGAATAAGCTTTTGTGTCAACATTCAGAGAAGGCTTGGATGCTTTCTCTTGTATAAAATACTATACAGTGTGCAATATACACAAATTTCAGACCATTTCTCAGCATTTTTCATTTAGAAAGAAAAATAAAACAGTACAGGTCAGTAAATGAATTCCACTTCTTATGTAGAATTGTCATAGTCCTGATTCAATTTAACTTAAAAATTGGACTGTTTCCTCTGAATTTCCTGATTCCCTTAAGATTCCCTAGAATCCAGTAGGCCTATAGATACAATGGTAATTCATTTTCTCAGCTGTGAGGTAAAAATTTTACTAATTAGCATTTCTTACTTTAAAAAAATCTGTGTTGTATAGCATAAAATAGTATATTATCTCTGTATTGTTTTATCTGGATCAGTAAATTAAAGACAGTATAATAAATGTGCTAATGAAAATAGAAGATGTTTTCAAGGAAAAAGAAAAGACCCTTATTAGGGCCAAAAATGCTAAGGGCACATGAAATTTTACACCTTTTCTGCCAAGGCACTTTTCTAAAGGCACTGTGATAAAGCTAAAACAAATGTGCTTGGTAGAGTGAAGAGCCTTTAGTTTGAGCCACTAGTCTTCACCTTCTGCGCGAATCACTTGGGTCCATTTATGTAAAGTCTTTGACACTGTGTTCATAGTTAACAGTGAAATCTTTAAAAGATTTGGTTTGCTTTGTTAAAGCATTTCCATTAAATAGAGAAGGAAAGTAGAAAATTACCATTAAAACACCACAGTAGACCAGGCGTGGTGGCTCACGCCTCTAATCCGAGTACCTTGGGAGGCTGAGGCGGGCAGATCACAAGGTCAGGAGATCGAGACCAGCCTGGCTAACACGGTGAAACCCCATCTCTACTAAAAATACAAAAACTTAGCCGGGCGTGGTGGCGGACACCTGTAGTCCCAGCTACTCGGGAGGCTGAGGCAGGAGAATGGTGTGAACCAGGGAGGCGGAGTTTGCAGTGAGCTGAGATCATGCCACTGCACTCCAGCCTGGGCGACAGAGCAAGACTCCATCTCAAAAAAACAAAACAAAACACCACCACGGTAATAGGTACTGCAAGCAATATTCACGGATGAATGCTATAACGAGTGGACAGAAATGTAAGGACAGACAGGTATTTGCATGTTCTCACAGTACTTCTCCAAAACATTTCTTATTTAAAAAGAGAAAACTAGTAGTTTACAGTGGAGAAAACTTCCAGATGCACCACCTTAACCATGATCAAGGTTAACTTCACCTGTAATAAGACATATTAACATCATATGCACTCATATATTGGAATATACGCATCACATATGATGCACTTGAGAAGACTACCTCAGCTCTGTGGTGATGTGGCTTTCAGAATGCATAACTTCAATCTAATGAGAAAACACCTGACAAACCCAAATTGTGGGACATTCTGCAGTGTGTATGATATAACATCAATATTGTGAAAGAAGAAAGACTTGTATAAGTCTCGGATTGGAGAAGACTAAGGAAATGTAAAACTAAATGTAAGGGGTGGGGGGACAAAGTATTGTAATTTTAAATAGACAAGGAATTCCTTACTGAGATGACTTCATACCTGAAGTAGGAAGCCACCTGGATGTCTAGAGGAAGAGCATTCCTGGAGGATAACAAAGGCAAGGGCTTGGAGACAGAAATATGTCCGATGTGTGTGAGGAATAGCAAGGAGGCCAGTATGGCAGGAGCACATGAAGAGAAGGGGAAAATGCTAACAGAGGAGATTAGAGATAACAAAGAGTAAGGTCATGAAGGCCTTGGAGGCCTTGGTAATGGTGCAGGAGTCCATTGTAAATGTGTTTCACCTCTGTTCCCTTTGATTTCTGATGTTCTTTTATTCTGAGCGTGAAGGGGATAAAGTATGTAAGTATAAAATGTAAAGTCTTTAAATCTAAAGCCTGAGATTTAATGTTGAGTACTCGAGAGAGCAAGAGAGTGTACAAGGAGTGGATAGGCACAAAGTATTTGAACACAGTGCTTACATGTTTTCATGATGGCCAGGTAAGCTCTGTCTTTGCATTTTCTGGAGAAGTGTGCAAGTTTGTAATGAGCACTGCTTTTTTTTTTTTTTTTTTTTAAACTTAGTACTTTAAGTTAGTCTGAAAGATGAATCTAGGTTTGGCCAATAATGAAGAGGTGAACAGGGAGTCATAATGTTGAAACTGGACGTTCAGATCTTTATAGCATGATTTCCTTATTTTTGAAAGAGCGAAAGAATCTCATCGTTTATCATGTTCTGGTTGGACTCCTTTCTTACTGTTTGCTGGAGTTGAACTTCAGAGCTATGGCGTCAACCCTGCTGTAATATCTCAGGGGAGCTCCTAGTGTGGAGCTGGTGCCATGGCTCACCGTCCAACCTTTCCTTCTTCACTTTAGCCTCCAGCTCTGAGCTTTCCAATCCCCAGAGTAGCAAATGTTGAAAGAAGTTGCACAGGTAAGTATGTGGTGGGGAAAGCTGGGGGAAAAATGGTACTGTCATCAGTATTTTGAGGGTGGATGTTGGGCCATTTTATCAATGAGTCATTTTGTTTAGAAATATAATGTTTGTTATAAATTATTTTTCTCATAAAACTCATAAATGATTTAAAAATAGTGTAGAAGAAATAATTTTAATTCTTGTTAGATGTGAAATAGGAAAAAACCTTAATAAACTATTCATATTACAATGCAAAGGAAGGTTCTTACATTTTTTTAAACTTTATATTCTCCATAGTGTATATAGCAGGTCCAGAAAACCCATGTTCAAAAAAGAAGCTAAAAAAAAAGTTGGGGAAGGCCTAAGTCCATAGACTATAATTTTGCCGTATGTAACTTGGTCTCAGAAGGAGGCAAGTTTTAGTTTTCTTCCACTAGCTTTAGATGTGCTATTTTTTCCTGAGGTATTAGGCAGGTAGCTATGTTTTTAATCTTTACAGAAATAGAAACTTCAAACATCTTTTTCCTTGAAGTCTTGACAGGAGGACTGGAACGTTTCTACCAAGCTCTAGGTTTGAAGTTAACAAAAATAAGTATAGATATCTGGTACATAATTCAGCAAATATTTGTTGAATGAATGAATAAACTCGTCAGATCCTGTGTCGTGTGTGTGTGTGTGTGTGAGAGAGAGAGATGCCAACACTCCTGGCGTTTTCTCCTTGTCTGCCTTGCACTGGAAATCATGATCTAAACATTACAGATTTAATTTTGTAGGGATGTAGCTCTGGGTCTTCACTACCTTACTTTTGAGCTTCTTCTCAGAAAGCTTTCAAAACTTGTTTCTTTCGTTCTCCTACATCTACCCGTATAATTCATGTTCATGTGATTTATAGATTTTTGCACATACAAGACATTCACATTAAACCCAAGAAAAACAGACTCTTAAGATGGCCCATGATTACTAAATTTCTTCAGAGAAAGTATGTGAGGGTTAAAAGAGATTGGAGTTCTAGTGTATTTGGTATTTCAGGTCTCAAAACAAGTCATCAAAATACAGACTTCCCAGCAGTTTATCTCCCTTTTTTTCTTGAGTTTTTTAGATAACTGGACACTCTATATAAACACATCTCCCTCAGCAAAGTACATCCCGTTTTTTTCTCAATATGTATTCATATTCCTTTCCTTCCTCCCTATCAGACCCATCTTTGCGTACCCTCTTTTAAGGATTTAAAATATTCTCATTAGAAGATTTTCTTTCTTTATGCATAGAAGATTTGTTTTGTATTCTAAATGTAGAGATTTTCTACTGTTATATGTCGTTCCATTTGTACTTTATAGTTTTACATCCTAATATTTAAGGATAAAGTACTACTTTAATTTTAGGCTCTATTGTGTGAGTTCTCAACTCCAACTTCTTACTGCTCATAAGAGGTACTAATTATATTTAGTTCTTTAGTATATGTGTACTTTTTTCCTATGGATTAGCACTTTTTGAATAATTAGAATTTTGGTTTTAGGATGATGCACTTAGCTTTTAAAGCTTATATATTAATTGTTCAAATGTGAATCTATATAAAGCATATTGGTGCAGCACATTTTAAGATTCTAGAAAACCACAAAATCTGTTTATTCATGTTGAAACGTACAGAACATATTCTCCCTAGATCAGAGTCAAACTTGTGGAGATACTTGTAGCATTTTGGTAACACTCCCTAGAGAATTTGTAGACTTTGGGGGTGCATATTAAGGGATAACATACATGGCTTTTCAGAATATTTTCTGAATAAAGCAGCTTCAGACACCAGATTTTAGTTTTTGGATTAGGAAAGAGTAATGTGTTTTTTCACCCTCCCCTCTCCCCACCAACACACACATACATACCCTCCCCATCTTTCAGATATAGGCCATCTTGTTTTATTGGATGAGCCCCCCAAAAATACACAGAAATATGCTAAATATTTCTGTAAACCTTGGAAAGGACTCTGCCAGGATATTTATCTACTCTCCAAAATAATGATTGTGGAAATGTTTGTATAGGTCCCTAGCTTTCTACTAAAGCCTATTTCCAACCAGTCATAGATTTTTGTGTGTGTGTTTCTACATGTTAACTATCTTTGGTATTCATTAAGGCCTTTTTTGCTTATTTATGGTCATTCTGCATTGGCTAAAACTATGAAATGAGTTGCTCTTGTTTCCATGGTATTGATTTGATTATTTATAATTCTAGACTTTAAAATTTATCTAAATCTTCACTTTTCTTAGATCCATCCTAAGCAGATTCATGAACTTTTCATTATACATATATCATATTAAAAATATGAAACCACAGTATTCTAGAACTCGGAGGACTTGAATTTCTCACATGGAGAGTTTTTTTTTTTTTTTCTGTAAAGATTTCCAGGTATTAATATCTTTGTTCTTTAAGAAGCTAGAATTTTTTTGTGCAGTGTAGGTGCCTTTCTGTCCTTTATTTAAGCCCCCCCTTTTTATTGTTTTTCAAGAATTAAATAAAATTAGAATTATTTATAGTAGTTGTGAAGCAGGATAAGCAGTTTAAAATCCTATCACAAAAAATACTACTAAAACAAAAATATCTTTGTTAACAAATATTTCCAGGTTGTAACAATACAATATTTGATATAGGAATATTCTACTTCCATAGAATTTGGACAGCCTGTGAGATTTTTACCTATCATGTTTTCCCTCTAAAGGGCAATTATAAAAACACTAGATTATCTTCAGGTATTAGGACTCCTCATCATTGGTTTCAGATGTTAATTGGCTACATCTTGATAAAAGGCAGATAAGTGTTAATGGCAGTTGGCTATGATTTTCTATTAAGTTTCTGCCTATTTTATAGACAAACTTGTGCATATTTGTATATTAAGTGTTTGTTGATATTGAGTATGGAATTCAGAGAGAAAGTAAGAAGTCAAATTCTAAATTACTCAGCTCTCCATTAGGAAAACAGTGCCTGAGAAAGAAACACTTTTTCCCCCTTCTCAGGTACTGTATATCTTGCAGTTAGCACTCTTCATCTTGTATAATGCAAACAGAGTACAAACTCTGTAGCTGGGAGTGAAAATTTGGTACTCAGTATGAAGCAGTGAATGAGACAATTGATTTTATCCTGTGACACCTGTACCAACATGTTAGCAGTAAAACTCCTCTCTACATTAGAGAATCTACAATAAAAAGTTGCTACTAGGGAATTGTTTTGTTTTAACACAAGTTCTAGATGTGTCCTACATATGTAATGCTATAATGTCTACATTAGAGCTATTATAATAAAAGTTTGGTTATAATTATCCTAATTCCTTGAAAGGTTAAATTGTGTTCACTATACTTAAGTACCTAAAAATGTTAGTTCTTTGGGAAGATGGAAACCGGGTATATATAACTTTTAGTAGTTATTTCTACTTAATCTGAAGCCCTCCTTGGATAATAATTTTTGTTTGTTTGTTTTTGAGACGCGGTCTCACTGTCACCCGGGCTGGAGTGCAGTGGCATCGTCTTGGCTCACTGCAAACTCCGCCTCCCAAGTTCAAGTGGTTCTCCTGCCTCGGCCTCCAAGTAGCTGGGACTACAGGTGCGCACCACCACGCCTAGCTAATTTTTGTATTTTTAGTAGAGATGGGGTTTCGCCATGTTGGCCAGGCTGCTCTTGAATTCCTGACCTCAGGTGATCCACCCACCTCAACCTCTGGGAGTTGAATGGGATTACAGGCGTGAGCCACTGCACCTGGTGGATAATAATTTTTAATTGGTGTAGTAGTATTTCTTTTAAGCATAACTTCATTTTCAAATTAATGCAACTTTCTGTAAAATACATGTGCTTAGTGTTGTAGAGACTGGCTTTTGTCTCACATGTCTATAGTCAGTCATAATCAGTCCATTCTTGTTCTTGTGCTAAAGTGATCTTTTTGACACACATAAATATTTGAATTGTGGTATACCCTACTTACCATTGTTCACAATATAAGGACCTCCCTCCTCCAATCGGCTTATTTGCTCCTTACTGCTTTTCCCTTTACAAATTCAAGAACAAAACACACATTAAACTATTCGTTGTATATTTGAGAGTCAGTGTACTATCATGGTTAAAACAGGGGACTCTGGCAAATTGGTCTGGGTTCAAAACCCATCTCTGCATTTATCAGATATATAACCTTAGGAAGTTAACCTAACTTCTCTGGTTCTTAGCTACAAAATAGGGATAGTTAATTGTTCTTACTTTCTAGCGTTATCTTGATAATTACATAAATAAATTTTAAAGCATTTAGAATATTGCCTGGCACAATAATTTATTATTATTTTATAGTTATGATAAAGTATTTTCAGAGACTGTATAAAACAAGAGTCCTAACTTATTGTGAAAGTTTCAAAGAATGGGAGAAAGGACATTTTAAGTAGCTGTATCAGCATATGCAAAGACCGTGACATGGAAACTAACTTGTGTTCTGAGTAACTGAAGGTATGGCAAGGGTTTGGTGGTATCAGGGGACTTAGGAGAGAAGTCAGAGGTTACAAAACATCTTATAAGCCTTATTGATTTGGGAGTGCTGTTGAGAAATTTTTATCAGCAAGTCCATGAAGATAAAAAATTTTGACTTTAAAAAATCACTTTGATGTGGGAGAGTACAATTGAGGGGAAGAAGAATAGATTAATAAAGACCTGTTTGGAGGCCATTGGAGTGGCTTCTCCTATTGTATTAGTCTGGTCCCATGCTGCTAATAAAGACATACCCCAGACTGGGCAATTTATAAAGGAAAGAAGTTTAATTGACTCACATGGCTGGAGAGGTCTCACAATCGTGGCAGAAGGCAAATGAGGAGCAGTCATGTCTTACATGGCAGCAGGCAAGAGTGAATGTGTGCAGAGGAACCCCCCTGTATAAAACCATCAGATCTTATGAGACTTATTTTTTTTTTAATTTTATTATTATTATACGTTAAGTTTTGGGGTACATGTGCACAACGTGCAGGTTTGTTACATATGTATGCATGTGCCATGTTGGTGTCCTGCACCCATTAACTCGTCATTTAGCATTAGGTATATCTCCTAATGCAGTCCCTCCCCACTCCCCCCACACCACAACAGTCCCCAGTGTGTGATGTTGCCCTTCTTGTGTCCGTGTGTTCTCATTGTTCAATTCCCACCTATGAGTGAGAACATGCAGTGTTTGGTTTTTTGTCCTTGTGATAGTTTGCTGAGAATAATGGTTTCCAGCTTCATCCATGTCCCTACAAAGGACATAAACTCATCCTTTTTTATGGCTGCATAGTATTCCATGGTGTATATGTGCCGCATTTTCTTAATCCAGTCTATCGTTGTTGGACATTTGGGTTGGTTCCAAGTCTTTGCTATTGTGAATAGTACCGCAATAAACATATGTGTGCATGTGTCTTTATAGCAGCATGATTTCTAATCATTTGGGTACATACCCAGTAATGGGATGGCTGGGTCAAATGGTATTTCTAGTTCTAGATCCCTGAGGAATCACCACACTGACTTCCACAATGGTTGAACTAGTTTACAATCCCACCAACAGTGTAAAAGTGTTGCTGTTTCTGCACATCCTCTCCAGCATCTGTTGTTTCCTGACTTTTTAATGATCCCCTTTCTAACTGGTGTGAGATGGTATCCCATTGTGGTTTTGATTTGCATTTCTCTGATGGCCAGTGATGAGCATTTTTTCATGTGTTTTTTTGGCTGCATAAATGTCTTCTTTTGAGAAGTGTCTGTTCATATCCTTCACCCACTTTTTGATGGGGTTGTTTGTTTTTTTTTCTTCTAAATTTGTTTGAGTTCATTGTAGATTCTGGATATTAGCCCTTTGTCAGATGAGTAGGTTGCAAAAATTTTCTCCCATTCTGTAGGTTGCCTGTTCACTCTGATGGTAGTTTCTTTTGCTGTGCAGAAGCTCTTTAGTTTAATTAGATCTCATTTGTCAATTTTGGCTTTTGTTGCCATTGCTTTTGGTGTTTTAGTCATAAAGTCCTTGCCCATGCCTGTGTCCTGAATGATATTGCCTAGATTTTCTTCTAGGGTTCTTATGGTTTTAGGTCTAACATGTAAGTCTTTAATCCATCTTGAATTAATTTTTGTATAAGGTGTAAGGAAGGGATCCAGTTTCAGCTTTCTACATATGGCTAGCCAGTTTTCCCAGCACCATTTATTAAATAGGGAATCCTTTCCCCATTTCTTGTTTTTGTCAGATTTGTCAAAGATCAGATAGTTGTTGATGTGAGGTGTTATTTCTGAGGCCTCTGTTCTGTTCTATTGGTCTATATCTCTGTTTTGGTACCAGTGCCATACTGTTTTGGTTACTGTAGCCTTGTAGTATAGTTTGAAGTCAGGTAGTGTGATGCCTCCAGCTTTGTTCTTTTGGCTTAGGATTGACTTGGCGATGCGGGCTCTTTTTTGGTTCCATATGAACTTTAAAGTAGTTTTTTCCAGTTCTGTGAAGAAAGTCATTGGTAGCTTGATGGGGATGGCATTGAATCTAAATTACCTTGGGCAGTATGGCCATTTTCACGATACTGATTCTTCCTACCCATGAGCATGGAATGTTCTTCCATTTGTTTGTGTCCTCTTTTATTTCATTGAGCAGTGGTTTGTAGTTCTCCTTGAAGAGGTCCTTCACATCCCTTGTAAGTTGGATTCCTAGGTATTTTATTCTCTTTGAAGCAATTGTGAATGGGAGTTCACTCATGATTTGGCTCTCTGTTTGTCTGTGATTGGTGTATAAGAATGCTTGTGATTTTTGTACATTGATTTTGTATCCTGAGACTTTGCTGAAGTTGCTTATCAGCTTAAGGAGATTTTGGGCTGAGACAATGGGGTTTTCTAAATATACAATCATGTCATCTGCAAACAGGGACAATTTGACTTCCTCTTTTCCTAATTGAATGCCCTTTATTTCCTTCTCCTGCCTGATTGCCCTGGCCAGAACTTCCAAAACTATGTTGAATAGGAGTGGTGAGAGAGGGCATCCCTGTCTTGTGCCAGTTTTCAAAAGGAATGCTTCCAGTTTTTGTCCATTCAGTATGATATTGGCTATGGGTTTGTCATAGATAACTCTAATTATTTTGAGATACGTCCCATCAATACCTAATTTATTGAGAGTTTTTAGCATGAAGGGTTGTTGAATTTTGTCAAAGGCCTTTTCTGCATCTATTGAGATAATCATGTGGTTTTTGTCTTTGGTTCTGTTTATATGCTGGATTACGTTTATTGATTTTCATATGTTGAACCAGCCTTGCATCCCAGGGATGAAGCCCACTTGATCATGGTGGATAAGCTTTTTGATGTGCTGCTGGATTCGGTTTGCCAGTATTTTATTGAGGATTTTTGCATCAATGTTCATCAAGGATATTGGTCTGAAATTCTCTTTTTTGGTTATGTCTCTGCCAGCTTTGGTATCAGGATGATGCTGGCTTCATAAAATGTGTTAGGGAGGATTCCCTCTTTTTCTATTGATTGGAATAGTTTCAGAAGGAATGGTACCAGTTCCTCCTTGTACCTCTGGTAGAATTCGGCTGTGAATCCATCAGGTCCTGGACTCTTTTTGGTTGGTAATCTATTGATTATTGCCACAATTTCAGAACCTGTTATTGGTCTATTCAGGGGTTCAACTTCTTCCTGGTTTAGTCTTGGGAGGGTGTATTTGTCAAGGAATTTATCCATTTCTTCTAGATTTTCTAGTTTATTTGCATAGAGGTGTTTGTAGTATTCTCTGATGGTAGATTGTATTTCTGTGGGATCGGTGGTGATATCCCCTTTTTCATTTTTTATTGCATCTATTTGATTCTTCTCTCTTTTCTTCTTTATTAGTCTTGCTAGCGCTCTATCAATTTTGTTGATCTTTTCAAAAAACCAGCTCCTGGATTCTTTTATTTTTTGAGAGGTTTTTTGTGTCTCTATTTCCTTCAGTTCTGCTCTGATTTTAGTTATTTCTTGCCTTCTCCCAGCTTTTGGATGTGTTTGCTTTTGCTTCTCTAGTTCTTTTAATTGTGATGTTAGGGTGTCAATTTTAGATTTTTCCTGCTTTCTCTTGTGGGCCTTTAGTGCTATAAATTTCCCTCTACACACTGCTTTGAATGTGTCCCAGAGATTCTGGTATGTTGTGTCTTTGTTCTCGTTGGCTTCAAAGAACATCTTTATTTCTGCCTTCATTTCGTTATGTACCCAGTAGTCATTCAGGAGCAGGTTGTTCAGTTTCCATGTAGTTGAGCGATTTTGAGTGAGTTTCTGAATCCTGAGTTGTAGTTTGATTGCACTGTTGTCTGAGAGACAGTTTGTTATAATTTCTGTTCTTTTGCATTTGCCGAGGAGTGCTTTACTTCCAACTATGTGGTCAATTTTGGAATAGGTGTGGTGTGCTGCTGAAAAGAATGTATATTCTGTTGATTTGGGGTGGAGAGTTCTGTAGATGTCTATTAGGTCTGCTTGGTGCAGAGCTGAGTTCAATTCCTGGATATCCTTGTTAACGTTCTGTCTGGTTGATCTGTCTAATGTTGACAGTGGGGTGTTAAAGTCTCCCATTATTATTGTGTGGGAGTCTGAGTCTATTAGTAGGTCACTAAGGACTTGCTTTATGAATCTGGGTGCTCCTGTATTGGGTGCATATATATTTAGGATAGTTAGCTCTTCTTGTTGAATTGATCCCTTTACCATTATGTAATGGCGTTCTTTGTCTCTTTTGATCTTTGTTGGTTTAAAGTCTGTTTTATCAGAGACTAGGATTGCAACCCCTGCCTTTTTTTGTTTTCCATTTGCTTGGTAGATCTTCCTCCATCCCTTTATTTTGAGCCTGTGTGTGTGTCTGCACATGAGATGGGTTTCCTGAATGCAGCACACTGATGGGTCTTGACTCTTTATCCAGTTTGCCAGTCTGTGTCTTTTAATTGGAGCATTTAGCCCATTTACATTTAAGGTTAATATTGTTATGTGTGAATTTGATCCTGTCATTATGACGTTAGCTGGTTATTTTGCTCGTTAGTTGATGCAGTTTCTTCCTAGCCTTGATGGTCTTTACAATTTGGCATGTTTTTGCAGTGGCTGGTACCAGTTGTGCCTTTCCATGTTTAGTGCTTCCTTCAGGAGCTCTTTTAGGGCAGGCCTGGTGGTGACAAAATCTCTCAGCATTTGCTTGTTTGTGAAAGATTTTATTTCTCCTTCACTTATGAAGCTTAGTTTGGCTGGATATGAAATTCTGGGTTGAAAATTCTTTAAGAATGTTGAATATTGGTCCCCACTCTCTTCTGGCTTGTAGAGTTTCTGTTCTAACAGCTGGGAGATCAGCTGTTAGTCTGATGGGCTTCCCTTTGTGGGTAACCTGACCTTTCTCTCTGGCTGCCCTTAACATTTTTTCCTTCATTTCAACTTTGGTGAACCTGACCATTATGTGTCTTGGAGTTGCTCTTCTCAAGGAGTATCTTTGTGGCATTCTCTGTATTTCCTGAATTTGAATGTTGGCCTGCCTTGCTAGATTGGGGAAGTTCTCCTGGAAAATATCCTGCAGAGTGTTTTCCAACTTGGTTCCGTTCTCCCCGTCACTTTCAGGTACACCAATCAGACGTAGATTTGGTCTTTTCACATAGTCCCATATTTCTTGGAGGCTTTGTTCGTTTCTTTTTATTCTTTTTTCTCTAAACTTCTCTTCTAGCTTCATTTCATTCATTTCGTCTTCCATCACTGATACCCTTTCTTCCAGTTGATCGCATCGGCTACAGAGGCTTGTGCATTCGTCACATTCTTGTGCCGTGGTTTTCAGCTCTATCAGGTCCTTTAAGGACTTCTCTGCATTGGTTATTCTAGTTATCCATTCGTCTATTTTTTTTCAAAGTTTTTAACTTCTTTGCCATTGGTTCATACTTCCTCCTTTAACTCGGAGTAGTTTGATCTTCTGAAGCCTTCTTCTCTCAACTTGTCAAAGTCATTCTCCATCCAGCTTTGTTCCGTTCCTGGTGAGGAGCTGGGTTCCTTTGGAGGAGGAGAGGTGCTCTGAATTTTAGAGTTTCCAATTTTTCTGCTCTGTTTTTTCCCCATCTTTGTGGTTTTATCTACCTTTGGTCTTTGATGATGGTGACGTACAGATGGGTTTTTGGTGTGGATGTCCTTTCTGTTTGTTAGTTTTCCTTCTAACAGTCAGGACCCTCAGCTGCAGGTCTGTTGGAGTTTACTGGAAGTCCACTCCAGACCCTGTTTGCCTGGGTATCAGCAGTGGTGGCTGCAGAACAGCGGATATTGGTGAACCGCAAATGCTGCTGCCTGATCATTCTTCTGGAAGTTTTGTCTCAGGAGTACCCGGCCGTGTGAGGTGTCAGTCTGCCGCTACTGGGGGGTTCCTCCCAGTTAGGCTACTTGGGGGTCAGGGACCCACTTGAGGAGGCAGTCTGCCCGTTTTCAGATCTCAAGCTGCATGCTGGGAGAACCACTACTCTCTTCAAAGCAGTCAAAGAGGGACATGTAAGTCTGCAGAGGTTACTGCTGCCTTTGGTTTGCCTCTGCCCTGCCCCCAGAGGTGAAGCCTACAGAGGCAGGCAGGCCTCCTGGAGCTGTGGTGGGCTCCACCCAGTTCGAGCTTCCTGGCCACTTTGTTTACCTACTCAAGCCTTGGCAATGGCGGGCGCCCCTCCCCCAGCCTGGCTGCCGCCTTGCAGTTTGATCTCAGACTGCTGTGCTAGCAATGAGCTGGGATCCGTGGGCGTAGGGCCCTCTGAGCCAGGTGTGGGATATAATCTGGTGTGCCGTTTGTTAAGCCCGTTGGAAAAGTGCAGTATTAGGGTGGGAGTGAGCCGATTTTCCAGGTGCCATTTGTCACCCCTTTCTTTGACTAGGAAAGGGAATTCCCTGACCCCTTGCGCTTCCGGGGTGAGGTGATGTGCCACCCTGCTTCGGCTCACGCACGGTGCGCTGCACCCACTGTCCTGCACTCCCCAGTGAGGTGAACCCAGTACCTCAGTTGGAAATGCAGAAATCACCCGTCTTTTGCGTCGCTCACACTGGGAGCTGTAGACTGGAGCTGTTCCTTTTCGGCCATCTTGGCTTCACCCTCATGAGACTTATTCACAATCATGAGAATAGCACAGGAAATACCTGCCTTTGTGATTCAGTCACCTCCCACGGGGTTCCTTCTGCGACACGTGGAGATTATTACAGTTCAAGGTGATATTTGGGTTCGGACACAGCCAAACCATATCAGCTAGGAAATGATAGTAGAGATGAAAAGATATTGATGATATAAATAATTTCAATAAATATATAGGGTTGGTTTAATCAGCTTGAATTTTAATTGTTGAAGATCAGAAAGGTTACACACAGCATTTTTGAGAGTTAAAGTGACATTTTTCAGAGATTACCATGAACAGTAACAACTGTGAATAGCCAAAATTAAGCTGAAACATAAGATTTGTGTTGGGTTCTAAGATAATTAGTGCTGCAAAGTCATGTTGAGGTGATGATCTCAGGGATTTTTAGGTGTATCCTCTATGTAGTTTCAGGTCCTGCCTCTTATTTTGTTGGTTCCCTAATTGCCATTCGTCCTGCCTGTATCAGGGACCACTTTACCCATCTTCTCTGAAGTTCTTGGTTATTTTATCTGAAGTTTGTTTGTTTTTTTTTTTGTAAATTTCTGTGATTATTCTGTTTTACCACATTTGGCTTTGAAATACTGTATTTAAATGTTGAGAATGTCATGCCTTAGGAATTCATAGCTAGTCTAAACCAAATAATGAAGGAGCAATATACTGGGAAAATCCAGCCAACTTAAGTGGCTCCATTACATCTTCTAGTTTAATTCTTTATTACTTTTTGAGACCAATTCTTTTTGGGGATTCGGTTTGGTACAGAGGATTAGCTTACTTATCTCTGTATTTTTAACTTAATTTAATTTAATTTTATTTTAAGATGGAGTCTCATGGTGTCAGCCAGGCTAGAGTGCAGTGGCATGATGATCTTGTCTCAGTGCAACCTCCACCTCCTGGGTTCAAGCAGTTCTCCCACCTCAGCCTCCTGAGTAGCTGGGATTACAGGTGCATGCCACCATGCCTGGCTAATTTTTTTGTATTTTTAGTAGAGACAGGGTTTCACATTGTTGGCCAGGCTATTCTTGAATCCTGACCTCAAGTGATCTGCCTGCCTTGGCCTCCCAAAGTGCTGGCATTATAGGCATGAGCCACCATTCCTGACCTCTGTGTACTTTTTAGAATATGCTGCTTAGTTCTTATGAAATCAAAGGAAAGATTAAATGTCTTGATTAAACGTTTTAGATCTGTGTTCAAAACAGGTTTAAGAGACATTGGTTTTGCTACATGCGTATATTCTTTCTTGGTAAAATCTCAATTTGTCTTAGAAAGTCTGGTGTGAGTGTCAAGTAAAAAGGTGATCACTTAACAAAGTAGATATAAGCCCTTGACTTGTTTGCTTGAATAAAGCTAACAAATTGTACACACCAAACATTCTAATGCTGTATATCTAAGATGAAGTCTGATTTAATTTTAAACTACAGCCATGTGTCACTTAACAATGAGAGTACATTCTGAGAAATGCGTCAGGCAATTTTATGAATGTGGACCATACTTACACAAACCTGGATGATACAACCTCTTGCTCCTAGGCTATAAACCTATACAGCATATTGCTATATGAATTCTGTAGGCAGTTGTAACACATTGGTATTTGTGTATCTAAACATACCTAAACACAGAAAGGGTACAGTGAAAATAAGATATAAAACATTTTTTTAAAAAGGTTACACCTATATAGGGCACTTATCGTAAATGGAGCTTGCAGAACTGAAAGTTGTTCTGGGTAATTCAGTAAGTGGTGTGTGAATGTGAAGGCTTAGGACATTACAATATACTACTGTGGACATTGGAAACACTGTACACTTAGGCTACACTAAATTTATTTAAAATTTTTCATTCTTGAATAATGAATTAACCTTAGCTTACTGTAACTGTTTTACTTTATAACCTTTTTAATTTTTTAAAATCTTTTGGACTCTTTAATACTTGACTTAAACACGTACAGCTGTACCAAAATATTTTCTTCCCTTGTATTCATACTTAGCTTTTTTCTATTTGAATTTTTTTGTTTTTTTACTTTTTAAATGTTTTTGTTTTGTTAAAAACTGATATACACACTCATGTATTTGCTTAGGTCTGTCAAGACATCACTAGGCAATAGGAATTTTTCAGCTTGTTTATAATCTTATGGGACCACCATTGTATATATGGTCCATCATTGACTGAAATGTCATGCTGCACATGACTGTCATTTATTAAAATTTTTATTTACCAAATTAACTTTTTAACATACGTTGTAACCAGTAATTTCAATGTATTTCGATATAATATTGACATATCCTCTTTGAAATTTATAGAAATTGATTTTTATGTACCCTAACTTCTCTTTCAGGGAGAAGATGGGTATAGTTTAACCCTTTCATATCATCCATCCGTCCATTCCTACTAGTTCTGCCTTAGAGTATATCCTTTATTTAGCTACTACTCACCACCCTATTAGGCCATCATTATCTATCACTGGCCTCCTTATGCGTTTTCCTGCTTTCGTTTTATAGCCTCTTTAGCCCATTCCTCATGGAGTAGCTAGGACCTTTTTTAAAAAAAAAAAAAAAAGCCAAATTAAGTTACTCTTAAGCTTCCCCTAAATCCTCTCTTGATTTCCCATCTAACAAAGAATAAAATCCAAAGTCTCTCAGGCTCGCGAGGTGTACTATATGATCTA
Organism: Hylobates moloch; assembly: GCF_009828535.3. NCBI lineage: Eukaryota > Metazoa > Chordata > Mammalia > Primates > Hylobatidae > Hylobates > Hylobates moloch. Next base: position 70,331,449 of record NW_026652287.1, read on the forward strand.
GCCCCAACCAGTCTCTCTGACATAAGTTCCTACCCTTCACCACCTGAGTTCATGCTGCTTGAGCCATACCAGTGAGGGGCTTACTGACCCTCTGAACTGACTGCTTTTCCTTCAAGCATTTGCCTGGTCAGTTACTTCTCTGCTTGTTTTCATCTCAGTTTTATGTTCCCTGATTATTTTTAAATACTTCCTACCCTGTTCCATCGTTCTATGTAGAATAAAGGACAGGCACTTTGAAATTAAATAAATCTAGCTTTATGAAACCTGTGTTGTCTTTTTCTCTTGTGATTTTGCCGTGGATTAGAATTGTCTCATACCAGCACCCATCTCTGGATGGGGGCTTGCATTCATGGGGGAGAGTAAAACACCCTTATTTCTCCCTCCCTCTGTCCGTCTCTCTCTCTCTCTCACTCTCATTTTGTTTTGTTTTTTAATTATTTGCTGAAGTCATATAAGAATAATTAGTATTGTCACTGATGTGTAATTTCTGTCCCAAAGCACACAAAACACAAATTAAGCTTAAGTTTGGTATATTTTCTTTCTCTCTCTCTCTCTCTCTGTCTCTCTCTCTCTCTCTCTCTCTCACACACACACACACACACACACACACACACACACACACACACAGTGACTCGAGAAAATCTGGTATTGATGGAAAAGGAACATTTCTTCATTTTCTTTCGTCTGGAACATATGTTTAATTTTGCCTTCAAACCAAACCTTTTTGCAAGGTATTAAGCATAAAAGTTTTAATTCTATGCAATTAATTTCAATTTTAGAATTCTAGGAGTCTATAATGGTCTTGATGATAAGTGTTATACAAACAGTGTCAAAAGAAGAGTTTATCAATTTGAGCTTATTTATGTGTATAAAATTTGATGAGAGATGCCTTGATATTCACCTGAAACTTTATTGAATTATGTACATTTTATGCATTTTCCGTGTTTATTCTTTCTTAGAATTAGAGCTCAGTAGTAAAAGTTCTATAAAGATAATTAAATGTATCTTTAACTTTCAAAAAGCAAACTTCTAAAATCTTATGTATAGTGAATCTTAATTTGCAAGCTCTAAAGTGATTTTTGCCACTGTTTCCTTTTTGAAATTACTCACTAAGAAACATCTGTTTTCCCCCTAGTAGGGACTACTTAGGGAGCTGGTGGATAGACACACGGGATCCTGGTCTGAAATAACAGAGTACAGAATAGCATTCTGAGATTCACCAGGAGTCTGCTTCCCAATAAAAGATTAAGTACCTGTGTTCTAATAAATTGTTAGGCCCTCAAAAAATATCTTTGTATATTTCACACCTCAAGCAATTACTTGCCTAAAAGCATATAGCAAAGTAATAGTTTAGCTGTCCTTAGACTTTATTTATACCTGACCGAATAGGTTTTCAGAGATCATGAGGAAAGACAGTCAAATAATTAAGTTTCCTACATATTTAACAGGGAACTTAGAATATATAAGAAATATTAAACAGCATGGGTGCTTTCAACAGAGTTACACGTAAAGTTTGGCCTTTAAAGTCTGCAACATAGTTCACCACGTCTACTGATATGTAATAGTGACTACAGCATTTTTTGAAATGAGATATGGAAATTGTTCACTTATTTATAATGGAAGAAAATATTCTTAGTCATAATGAATGTACAAGACAGGTACCTAATTTGAGATGAGTTTTCCCCACAAATGTACTTGTGAAAAGACATAGTCACCTTGTATTCAAGTCTTTAAAATCTCTCTTCTCATTGACATTGGTTTACCTGGGTTTTCAAAGTACTGTTAGGAGAAAGACACATTGACCTTAAATAACTTTAGTCAGTTAATAGTTTTGGTAATTTTATAGAGGTCACATTTTAAAAATAATTAAAAATAAAAATTAGCACAGATTTTAATAATTACAGTTGGTCCTTCATACCCACGGGTTCTGCATCTGTGGGTCAACCAGTCGCAGATTGAAAATGTTTGGGGAAAAATAATGGATGGTTGTGTCTGTCCTGAACATGTACAGACTGTTTTTTCTTGTAATTATTCCCTGAACAATACAATGACTATTTATGTAGCATTTACGTAGATATTGTAAGTAATCTAGAGGTGATTTAAACTATATGAAAAGATGTGTGTAGGTTATATGCAAATATTGTAAACCATTTTATATGAGAGAATTGAGCATCCGTGGATTTTATTTTTTAATCCATGAGGGAAGAGGTCCTAGAACCATTTCTCCACAGACAACAAGCGACAGCAATTTATGTTGGTGTGAGCTCAAAATTGCTAATGTTGGATGTTACAAAGACTGGAAAAACAAATGAATAAGCAGGTTATATCATTGAAATAATAACTTTATACCAGTATGATCAATGAAAGATTGTACTTTGAGTGGGTACTTGCTTGAGATAAAATTCTAGTATGCCACTATATATGCACCGATTCAAAAAATGGTATATTTCAATAAACTTAGATTGTAAGGAAAAATGAATGCTTGGGAAAACAGATAACTGAGAAAATAAGGTGATGACAAATACACAAATGTGGAAGATGCATGTGAAGATTTTGAATAATTAAACCTAAACTTAATTTTTAAAAAATCTATGTATGGGAAAATGATATTTGGGGTTGCCATTTTTGAAGAGTAAGGTATACTTAGTTTTTTAAAAGGAAGTGGAATTGTTAAGATAGGCTTTATGTGATTCTCCTACTTTTAGGGTCTGGAAATAAACATCTAACACTTTATTGTTATAATCAGATTTATGACTTTATCACATGCCCCGCTAGCCATTAGTTGATCAATTTCTGTATCTTAGCAATGCTCCCTTCATGTTCTGTTTTCCACATAGAAGTAAGGTAAAACTGAACATTTTCCAAACTATTACCCCTGATAAAAGTAATATTTTTGTTTAGGTGACAAACAGCATGTTTGGTGCTTCAAGAAAGAAGTTTGTAGAGGGGGTCGACAGTGACTACCATGACGAAAACATGTACTACAGCCAGTCTTCTATGTTTCCACATCGGTCAGAAAAAGATGTAAGTTAATCAATTATGTTGTATTTTTTCAGCAATGTAAGTCTGTGTCTGGGTTCCTGAAAAACAGCATATCAAGTGCAGAATACTGTCTGTGGTTGAGTGACAATCTTTTCGGCACAGTGCTAGTCCCTTTGGTGCTTGTATCCTTTTGGGATACAAAGACAATGAATTTGTATTCTAATGGGGAAAATAAATATCCCGTGATTCTCCAATTGGGATATGGTAATACTGTGATAGAAGTACTCAAAGACATGGAGTAAACATGGTATAACTTCTAGATCACTGATTTTTTTTGTTTGTTCAATATGGGAAATAACTTGTTTGATATTAAAATAAATGCAGAGATAGAACAGAAAGCAGATTTACACAGACTTGAAGATATAATGACAAGCTGTAATAAAACTTTATGCTTATTGTGTCATCTAGCTGTAATTCTGGACCTCGGTGTATCTCTCCTCTGTTCAGCCATAGGGATACTACAATAGGAAAAATTTGGAAGAACTGTATTCAAAATGTGATGGATGATATAGAGATATGAATTAAATGCTTTGGAAGGCTAATAGGTCAATAATCCCATTTGGGATAAAAGGATTTATAATGCAACCAAGTCATAATTAGCAAATTTATAAAATATTTTAAAATGAATGTAATTACTAAAATTCTGTTAAGCTACTTTGTACTCTCTAGTCACACCAGTTGCATTCTTATACTTTGTATACCTGCCCAACTTTTTTACCTTTCACACTTTATAAACTTGCTATGCCAGATCTCCTTATGTATAAAACAATCTAGCTATTAACTTAATGAGATTTTTACTGATGTTTGAAGCATTTATAAAGTTCTAAGATAGGGAACACATGCCCTTGTTTTTCTTTGAAGTCGATCATTAGTAAATCACTTCGTTTGTCTTTGCAGAATTTCGCAAATCAGCTTAACCTACTAGGTTTATGTTAGGATGTTTGTTATTCTGTTTTTGTATTTTCCTTTTTTATTTTGATTTGAACATTCTTGTGTCATTTTGGAAACAAACTGTCAATGGCATTATTGGGCTTTTTTCAACTAATGTGTGTTGTGGCTTTGTTGATAATTATTGTGTAGTTTAATAGCTTATGGAATAATTTCATCTAATTTTCTGTTATCTTACTGTGCTTTTAGCTATGTGCTATGTAACTTATAATTGAATTATTATTTACACTGGTTTCTATTTTAAGTGTTGACCTTGTAAATAAAGAATTTGGGATATATTTTTGGTAGTATCGTTGCAGAAACAAAAACCTACAATTTGTGTGTATTGCTGTGATTATATAATGAAAGTTAAGTTTGCTTGGAAAATGTTAATGAAATATTTATTACTGATGAAATGCGTTTATTCTAATTAGGAAGATAGGAAGCTTTCAGACTGAAATCTAAAAGTATATAAAGAGAATGAATGACAAAGAGATATATGTCTTCTCAAAAGCAGAAATACTATATGTCTACATTTTAAAATCAGAATTAGTATATCTACTTGCACACATACTCACAAATGTTGGCCACCATTCTGATCCAGTTGGTTGGCACAGTAGTAATGGAATGGTTTGATTCACGAACCATTTTTTTAATGGTTTAAAAATTAATGTCTTTTAAAAAAATATTAAGAACATAGTATGGCATAGGAATTAAGAACTTGGACTCCAAAGCAATACAAATATGTGTGTTTGGATCCTGACTTTGCCTGTTAGCAAGAAATTCTCCAAGTCTCAGTTTCCTTTTCTGTAAAAATAGGAGTAATAATATGTTAGCTACCTCATACATTGGCTGCTGTTGCTGTTACTTTTTTAAAATTACAAAATAGCACAGGTAAATTATACAAATTTTTAAAAATACACTTGAAGAAGAAAAATTACCTATAATGCTATCAGAAATAATTGCTAAAATTCTAATTTTATGCTTTAAATATTTTTATTGAAAAATACACAATTATTTAAACCTTCTAGGTCATACAGACATATTTTCCATCAAAAAGTTTGTACCAGTTTTTACTGTAATCACCACTCTCCATGCCAACAAGAATACCAGCAATTACATTTAAGTCTTTGCTAATAGACAAGCTTATTGTTTTTGTGTACATACAGTAAAACATCATTAATTTTACACACACACAGTGTGATGTGTCTTTTCCATATAGTTATCGGTCATTTGTATTTCTTCCTTTGTGTACCTTTTTTTTTTTTTTTTTTTTTTTTTTTTTTTTTTTTTTTTTGCAGTGGCGCAATCTCGGCTCACTGCAAGCTCCGCCTCCCGGGTTCATGCCATTCTCCTGCCTCAGCCTCTCCGAGTAGCTGGGACTACAGGCCCCCGCCACCGCGCCCGGCTAATTTTTTGTATTTTTAGTAGAGACGGGGTTTCACCATGGTCTCGATCTCCTGACCTCGTGATCCGCCCGCCTCGGCCTCCCAAAGTGCTGGGATTACAAGCGTGAGCCACCGCGCCCGGCCCTTTGTGTACCTTTTTTGTGTCATTTTCTATTTCTCTATTGAGATCTTAAGTCTTACTAGTTTGCATTCTCCATGTATTGAGGATAACAACCTCTTGTTATTACAAATATTTTCCCAGTTTTTCACCTTTAATTCATGGTATTTGTAGTATACGTATATTTGTCATTTTAATTAAATGTGATCCGTCAGTCTTATTTTTAAATGCCCTCTGTTTTCGAGATCATACTGAGGAAGACATTTCTCAATTACTTTCTTATAATACTTTTATGTTTTGTTCTTCACATATAATTTATGTCCATTAGAAATGTGTTTTGGTTTAACCTGTGAATTGTAGGGTTCCAAATACTTTTTTTTTCTACAAGCTTATCCAGTTGCCCAGACACCATTTCTGCTTTAAATCACGGGTCAGAAAACTTTCCCTTAAAGAACCAGACAGTAACCATTTTAGGCTTTGTGGACCAAGAAGCAAAATCAAGGATATACATAAAATCAAAACCTATTTTGTATAATAGGTCTTTATATAACCATCTGTAATGTAAAAACTTTCTTGGTTCATGTATCTTACAAAAACAGGCAGTGTGCTGGATTTGTCCTACAGGCAATAATTTGCCCACCCCTGGGTTAGATCATTAATTTATGGCTAATTAAAATATCCCTTTATTATATGTACTAGTGTCTCATACATTCTTGGGCCTGTTTCTAAGATCTTGTTCTGTGTACCATACTGATCTGTGTCAGAACTACAACATAATTGAATTGCCATAGCTTTGTAGACCATTTTAACATCTTGGGTAAGAATCTTTGACATCCTTTTTTTAAAAAAATGGTTTTTGATTGTTGCACATTAATACCAATATAGATGGTTTTTCAGAAGGATATTTCTCCCTTTAATCTTGTTCTTTATGGGTTTTAATAGGGCTATGCAGTTGCCATTTTCATTGCATTTTTCAGATTGGTTTTTACTGACCTATGGAATACTTTGTGTAGTTATTTTATAACAAACTGCCATGTAAAACTCTTTTATTAGTTTTTGGTGATTGAGAATGTAGGCCCTGGAAATCCTACTATGTAAGTTTTTATGTCAGCTACCTGATTTGCTAGCCGTGTGTCTTAGGACATCAGTCTCTGTGTGTCTCAGTTTTCTCATCTGTAAAATAGGAACAATAGTACATAGCTCATGAAGGATTTTTTTTTTTTTTAAGTGAGAGACTAGTTAGTGTTTGTGAGGGGGGCACTGAAGTGACTGCTGTAATTAAGACAGACTGTAGAAAATAGGTTAACAATGAATATTGAAACCCTTCAAAATGTAAACATTCCTTGAGTCAGTCATATGTCTTTCCGTAAATTTGTACTTCAGCTGTAACCTGACATTCAGACAATATAATATAATATAATGCCATACTTGTTTTTAATAAAAAATTTGAGTCTCAAGTGTTTAAGGAATTAACTACATTGAGTATTGCACTATTTTTCAAATGTTCCTTATGTAAGCTTAAGAATATTTTAATGAAAATTATTTGAAATACCTAGTAGATGCATATCGTCAGTTATCTGATTTGTAAGCTACCCTGTTCTGTGACTTAATGACTATTTTATTTTACTGTCTGCCTCCTCCCTTGCCCCTTTTCTCTTTTGTTCTTGTTTGTTTGTTTGTTTGTTTGTTTGTTTGTTTGTTTGTTTTGGGGGACATTTTGAGACAGAATTTCGCTCTTGTTGCCCAGGCTGGAGTGTAATGGCGTGATCTTGGCTCACAGCAACCTCCGCTTCCTGGGTTCAAGCGATTCTCCTGCTTCAGCCTCCTTAGTAGCTGGGATTACAGGCATGCGTCACCACGCCTGGCTAATTTTTGTATTTTTAGTAGAAACGGGGTTTCTCCTTGTTGGTCTGGCTGGTCACGAACTCCTGACCTCAGGGGATCTGCCCACCTCGGCCTCCCAAAGTGCTGGGATTACAGGCATGAGCCACCATGCCTGGCCTTGTTCTTTTTAATGTATTACCTTCTCATAGTTTTCTTTTTTTGTGCCTGTTTGCTAGATTTCATTAGTTTCATGTTTTAAGTCATCCGTTTTCCAATTTTAAAGGTTCTTTAGCTTCTGTCTAGATCTGGAACTCTATGTGTGTGCATGTATAGGCTTTCTTTCTTTGTCTCTCTTTCTCTTTGTAGATATGGTACAGTTAAAAAGTCATAATTCATTTGTCATTTTTGTCCTGGAATAATAACATAGTGCTAGGAATTATGTTATCATCATAATTTTGAGTATATTATACAGTCTTTTAAAAATAATATTTTAAAACAAATATTATTTTTGAATTGCTGTCATGGTCATGGGATTTTTATTTAACAAAATTTTGTTGTATTTCCTTACAACAATTTGTGGATTTCTTTGACATTCTGTATATTAAAGGATAAAGAAGCTCTGTGATGGGTTAGGGAAATAACCAGAATCACATTACTGTTTCTTCTAGTTGCTTCCTGGTTTTTATTGTTGTTGTTTGACTGCAGTGTGCATTGTAGATTTCTGAGAGATATGGAAGACCTGATTATTATGATGATTTTAAAGTGTGCTGTAACTTGTTGTTTTCAGCATTCTATTAATCTTTTTCTACCTTTTGCCACTCTTAAGAGCACAAGTTCTACGCCTTATTTTACCTGGAATTTGTGAAGATAAACTTCTTTCTTTAGCTCCTTGGGCAAAAAGTTATATAAATTAAGGGTATTATTTAATAAATTTCTCAAGAGTCTGAATGCCCCCTCTCACTCCTGTTAATGAGAGTTCTGCAACTGAGGGGAAGATTAGATTATTAGCAGCTGCTGCTACCATTTATTGAGCACATACTATATGCCATATCTTATTTCATTTAACCTTCAGTTCGGCTCTGTGAGGTAGGTAGTTATTTTCATTTTATAGGAAGGAAACCAAGTATTGGCTGTTCCATAGGTAAGTGGCAGAACCAGGATTCAAACCCAGATTATTTCTGACTCCAAAACTAGGCTCTTTTTACTTGTGCTGCATCCCCTACTGTAATGTAACTTGATCTAAAGTTTTATATTTTTCTAAGAAATTTACCTTTATATTATTAACTTTCAGAATTTAAAAAATATATAAATTTTGTTTTCTGTTAATAGTACTTACTGTTCTGTCAGAGTATATTTCTTGTGCATTTTCTATACTCATAAAAAGCATTTCTGTGACATTCACATTTCTTTACTGTGTTAAATCCATTTTTAGCACTGACTTGTTTCATGAAATATTGCCATCAGAATTTAAAAGTACAGGTTCTTAGGGATAGACTTTATAAGAAATTAGATATTTGCATTTTTGACACATTTTGAGGCAGTAATTTTAAGATATGTCTGTATAGCTGATCAATGCTTATTTTACATGAATGTGTTGAAGGTTATAAACTCTTAAATTTAACATTAAACTTTTATTATTCCTGTAAAGCTGTGTTTACTAACCACCTTCATGTAGTGGCACATACAGAAGATCGTATTTAATATTACACTGTTTAGTTAGTGAATCAGCCTACGGTTCTTGATCTCAAGTAATTGGCCTAGGGACCTGCCACCTTTTTACCTTCATGCTCTGCTTCCCCTCCCTACTTACTCCCTCCTCCCATTTTGAGAGGGCAGGTAGATACCCAGGCATATCTGTAATTCATGGATGTATAATCAGTGTGAGAAAGTAGACTAAAATGTGTGTTGTCTGGAGTTAACTATTCGATAAACATAAATATCTGATGAAAAATGTTTTAAGTGTTTTGTTTGACAATATTCACATTATGGATTGTTCTAAGTCATGCATTTATGATGGCGAACATCTTATATTTGCAGCATTTAGAAACAACTGTACTTTTTCATTTATAGCTTGTAATGACAGAAAATCATGATTCTTAAGAATTTTATATAAATCTTTTACCTCCTTTTTTTGATGGTTGATTTGTATTACTATCAGGAAAACCAGATTTTAAGATATCAAGCATTATTTGGAATAAAGAAGGCCACTACATAATCATAAAAGAAAACTTACTAAAAAGGATAACTTCCTTTTTTATTTTTAATTTTACTTTAAGTTCCAGGATACGTGCGCAGAACGTGCAGGTTTGTTACATAGGTGTACATGTGCCATAAACCTTTTACCTTCTGTGATCAACTAAAGCTTTATTATATATTCTTGTTCTTGCAATTTGGAAATGAACTTTTAATATACCTACAAAATATTTTCAGTTAATGCAGTAACAGTAATCTATAATACCTAAGAAAAGAACTTATCAGGCATCTTTTGATCTGTTGGGTTATAATTGGGAAAGAATATATAGTTTAATTGTATAGATAAAGAATGTTAGTTTAATTATCTAGGTCGCACATCCTCTGGATTTGGGAGGGAATATTTATAAGGTTTGATTTTTTTGTTTGTTTGTTTTATAGAAAAATCACTACTGTCTTACCAAATTACTGTTTTCTTTAGAGTGGTGTATAACTCAGCCCTACCTCAAGAGTGTCTGATGTGTATCATTGGTCTAAAACTATAGTTGTATAAAAATTTTGCAAACTTTAGTATAATTAAAACAACTTAGAATTTTGACATGAAAATAGTATGAAATGTATATTGTAAAACCTCTACTGTTTAAGTGTTTCACCTCAGCACCACAAGACAGAGTGAGAAAATAGAAAAAAAACAAACAAAAATACACGTTTCACTTCTTGGTTTTTCTAACTGTGATCAGTGTCAGCATGATTTTTCATCCCTGGAAACCACAGATCAGCCTCTGATAGTTCTCTCTTTTGAGTCTCCATTCACCTCCTTTTCCCGTTATACCCCAGCTAGTCAACAGGACGTAAAATAACTGTTACTTCTACCACCAGAATACCTCTTATTTTTAGTCTCACTTCTGCTGTTGTCATTTAGTATCTCAACATATCCTATTTTTGCTATTAGAGTTATCTTCCCAAAGCCCATTTTGATTGCCACCTTGTTGCTTAGTATTATTTTTCTTTTTATTGCTATAGTTGGTAGCCATTCTTGTATGACATTTATTTTGCATTCTTCTATGCCATAATGTGGGTGAGCTTTATCTCCAAATAGAGGTGAACTTTATCTCCTTTCATAGTTATCCTGTCGCCACTGTTTATGTTCTCTAATAATATTACAAACCTTTATTTTTTTTTAACAACTGGATACTGGGTTTTTGTGTTTAATTTTAAAATTTTTGTTCAATTTTTTTGAATTTCAATAGTTTTGGGGGTACAGGTGGTTTCTGATTACATTACTAACCTTTATTACACTTATACTCACTTCATATTCTTGAGGGAAGACCCCTTCATTGTATGTACCTAAATGTTACCACTCTATAGAGTATTCCTGATACCTTTGTGTAGCTCCAGGGATGTTTCATGTTTCCTTTAGAGCATTTAAGGCACACTGTGCCTTAAAACATAATGAGTTGTATAATTCATTCTCTTTCCCCACTAGATTGTAAGCCCCTTGATGACATGGCTCATGTCTTATTTAATTAGAATGTTTTGATGGTTGTCTAATATAAGACAGGAAATACACAAATATGCACACACACATATTTTTATTTACTCAGCTTCAGTATTTACTTTGAGTATATGACACTACTACATTCATTTCTATGAGGATATATAAAATGAATATATGTTCTGTGAACATAATATATCTTCAAATAATTTACATCTACAAGGAAAAAAAAATTGATGAAGTAAATTCAAAGGCATTGTACAAGTGCCATGAGGTTCATATCACAAATATATAAATTATATACCATGCCTATATAATTTTATTTTTTTAACTTGCTAAGTGAAATAGTAGTGCTGCTATAACTCAAGTTAGTGTGACTTTTAGAAAACTTATAGTATTAAAAATTAATTTCATTTGCACAGTTTGGTTTTATCCAATTGTGATATTCTCTTAAGAAAACATGGAATGTAGAATGTTTGTTTTATGTTTTTCTGAAGAATGAGAAAAAGTGTTAGATTTTCACATTTATGGTATGATTTACAGATTTGTAGAGTGTAAATACAATGCTCTGCTCTGTTTTCTTTATGCTCTAATGTAATTAATTTGTTTCTAGATGCTGGCATCACCATCTACATCAGGTCAGCTGTCTCAGTTTGGGGCAAGTTTATACGGGCAACAAAGTAAGAATTTTGTATTTATTCTGGGATACTTTATTTAAAGAGAAAAATAAGTAACTACCAAATAAAGAACAACCAGTACTTCCTTTGTGGGTTTATTTTATGACTTAAAAGGAAAAATGTTTAATTTTCAGAGTTTTATTTTACTTACATAGCAAAACCTCATTATTTCAGACCTTATTGATCCTAAGGTTGCTATTACTTGGATATAGCATAGATTGAAATTTATTTCAACGTCTTTTATATCCGTAAATTTTTTGCAGTATTTTTGAAGAATTTGCTAAACAAACTAAAAATAGACATTCTCTGTATTTTCAATTAAAGGAAGTTAAAAGCTTTTTTTAGCTTATTTGATTGGCTACTGTGTGTGTGTGTGTGTGTGTGTGCGCGTGCGCGCCTGTTTATTAAGTAAATTCATTACTTAGCGGTTTGTAAAATGTTGTTTCACAAGTATTTCTTAAATATTTCTTCTTTTGCTTTAGCTCAGTCTGGATATAGAATCTAGATTTTTGACTCACAGTTTAATGCTTGTTCCATTTTGCAGGCTTCTATTTTTTTAAAGTGTTGTAATACTTTTAAAGCGCTTAGCACAGAGCCTAGTGCATAGTAAGTGCTCAATAAATGTTAGCTATTATTACATAAAATTTTTATAAAACCAAACAATAAAATATCTTTATATTTTCTCAAATTAACTTCCCAAATTGTTAAATATTAGTATGATTTTATCATCTCTGTTAATGTCAGATCTGTTGATCTCCCATTTCTGTTAATGTAATCTCTGTTAATAGAAGAAGGGAATTAAAAGTATTATAAATTCCCATCAGACATTATAGGATAATTGAATAACTGAAGAAGACATCTGATGACTATCTTAACCAGTTTCAAGTAAAAATCAATAATTTGATTTGGAACTCTCCCAGTATAATGAAAAGCAAAGTTTTGATAGGTATCAGAATAGTTTGTCATAACACTTTACCTTCCAAACTGATTCGAAGTGGGAGGATGAAACTTATTTCATATACAAACATGGTTTCCATTTACTTTTTTCTATCTTTTGTGGCTTTTCTCTTTTTTGCTATGGAACACAATTTTGTTAATATAGAATTAGTAGATAAAAGTTACTCTGTATTAACAGTTTCTCCAATTAAACCAAGAAATGTATTTTCAAAGCTTATTACATAAAAAAATTGTTTATCTACAAATATTTATCCTAGTTGTTGAAGGACTATTATTAGCTAGTAATTTATTCTGTTTACCCTGTGTTTTAGTATGGCTTTCACCCTTCTGGTAACCCTTACTATAGACATATCTAGCTATTTTAAAGCTACCTTTTATTTCTTTAGAGCAACTGCAGAGAACTTACTTTATCTTTTGGAAGACCACCGTTTATCACAGCAGAAAGTAGATATGGATTGGAGAAAAATTGTATTTGAGAAACTAAGGTTATTTTGTAAAGGATAATGGCAATTACTATAGTTATAATCAGCTATCTGGATTTTTTAAAATTCTGGTCTAATTTTTTTAACCTACAAATGTGAAATTCTAACTGGGCTAGGATGTGGAATGGGTTAGGTTTGAAATGCAGTTATATCATTGGTATGACAGACATTTATGTTTTTGTTTTTAAGGACATACAAAGATTAATACATGAGCAAATTTATTTTCATTAGAAAAAGAATTTTTAAGGTACTTACTAGTTTAAAAAGAAGCCATGTATGGCAAACATTTTCCACTGGAGTTCAGTATATTAAATAGCTATATTCCTGTAACATTGGTGAAGCGACATTTTGAATGTATGGCTTACTCTTTTAAAGTGACATTTTAAGTATTAGATAGAGTACAGAAAAATTGAACCTTAGATCAACTGGAACTGTAATATTTCAGGTCAGGGTGTAATTATTTTTTTCCAAGATATCGATCTAGAAGCTATAACTAGTGGAGGAAGAAAGAGTCTAGGTTGCCAATTTCTGTCTGTTAGGACAGACCCAAGAAAGCCAAATAGGTCATTCGGCTGGTAGGTAATCTGAACAAACACCTTGTCAGACAGCAGAACACAAGCTACCATGTGGGTCTTGAGGGTTAAGGTTTTAATAATTTAAGTCAGAATGACAAAACTTAAGGGACTGAGTTGAATGAAAGATGGAGAGATAAGGAATTAGTAGGTGAGTGTAGATTAGAGATATTATTCTTATGGCAACTTACTGTAATTGCACATTGAGATTGGTTTAACTAAAAGTTCGTTTCCCAAGTGCATTGAGTACCACTATCAATTCTGTTCAGTTGGCAAACTTTAATTGTAATTTGTGCCATTAAAATGTGAGATCTACTATCTATTGTGTGTTCTTGATGGTTAGAGGTGGAAGAGATACAGAAGGAAGAGTGCCCTCTCTAAGAGTCACTGAGATTAAACAAGAAAGGGAGTTCGTCTTGGAATAGATACAGAAGTGCTTAAACTTAGATTTGGCTAGATTTGGGTGGAAGTGATTATGCAGTGCCATGAAGTAGCCAGAAAATACTGGAACAGAGACCTGTATGGTCTTCGGTTCTAGTATAGTATGATTGTATCCAAATATGTAAGAGACTTTTCATCCAAGAATTCACGTGAATACTGTACATGGAATGATAACTATAGAAACCAATGAACATACTCTTGTATTCAAGTTGCATAATGTTTCCTATTTGTTATATTTAAGTGTGTGATAAGCTTTCAGGTGAATTAAGTCCTCACTTAACATAAGTTTTTTTGAAACTGCGACTTGAAGCAAAACTACATATAACAAAACCAATTTTTTGTTCTCATCAACATTACAATGGACTGATGTTGAATGAAACAACACTATTCAAGGACCTGCTGTATGTTTTTTTGCCTAAAATCACAGTTTCCAAGAATGATCAGTGGCATTAAGTGAAGACTTAACTGTACACCTTATGGGCTTCAAGACCCATGAGCTCCCTTAAGCTGTCTCCTAGATTAGAATCAACAGAGAACCAGGAATTAATTTCTTCTGGATAGTTAAAGCATTGGAATTAAGTGGCTGATAGTTGCATTTACCGTTTCTTAGTTACCAACAGGATCTAGGGCCTTGTAAGATTGGAGAAAAAGGAAACTGTCATTTACTGAGTGCTTTCTATGTGCATATTATCTTACAGGTACCTAGCTTATCAAAATATCTGGGTGAATTCATTATACAAATTTGTGTCTGAATTCCCTGAGGACCCAGGCATCTAGTTGGAAGAGGAGCTAAATCTGTCTTTCTAAGTTCTGGACTCCTAGCTTGAGAACAATGACATAGTCTCATGCTTACAGCAGACATTTCTTTGGCCTCCTGCTTTAAGAACACCTATGTGAAAGCTACTTGCTTCATAGAGAACCCAGAGCACAGGTGGGATGGTTCAGAAGTGATGCTATCAGCTATGTAAATAGGTGCATGACATATTTTGGTTGCTTTCGGAAATTGTAGGACCATTGAACAGATACTAAATGCTTAGTAATAAGTACAGAGTGCTCTAGGATTTCTTGCTGTTTTGAACACATGTTTTATAGTTGGGGAAGATAGGACATATTTATATGTAAAATATTAAAAAACAGCCTGTGATGCTAATACATAGATTAAAAGATACTGTGTGCAGAATGGTGTAGACAGACCTTTAGGAAGCAAATTCTGTCTATACCATTCTCCTTGAGGAGAACCAGAAAAAAAAAAAAAAAAAGAAGGTAAGCTATAGTGGTATGGAAAAGCTTCAAAAAGGAGGTAGGAATTAAAGTTGACAAATGCTTATCGGTCCCTACCATACATGTTGTGCCATTCTAGATACTGCAGATGTGTGGTAGAAGAGATCATCCTCATTTATGCCATCTGTGCATAGTGTACCTACTGCTATGGTGTTGCTGCATTATTTATTGCATGTCTTCGTTGCCTTTGTATCCTCTGTACTTTGCATATGACAAGCACTCAGTAAATCTTGAATGCATGATGAACAAGAGGCAGTCTCATATAATCTAGTAGGATAAGTACACAAATGATTTTACTATGTAGTAGAGTAAGAAGTTCAAGGTTATTTGGATATTTCAGAAGAGATAGGGCACATTCAGGATGGTACGGCTGTAGACTATTTGGATATTTCAAAGGCAGGAGTAATCACGTATCTTGGAAAATGATTAGGAAAAGAATTTACTGATGAGATTATATTTGAGATTAGCATTGAACGGACTGTGAGTAAAGTTGTTTTAGCAGTGGGAATAACATCCACAGCATGGGATAGATTTAGAAATGGCCTGCTTTATCAAGACTGGAGAAACCTGTTAGGCTGTTATATTGATTCAGCAAGAAGTACAGTCTTCACATTTCTGAGGGATTTATTTCAAGATCATTGCTACTTTTCAAGTTCAAGAACACAGCTATAGCATAACATTTTCCACCATAAAACATCTTTTTTGTGTGTGTGAAAACCATCACTTCATTAGACTGTCTTATTTTATCTTCACTTTTGGTACCACCTGTTGGCTTTCTTGTCATAGGTATGTCACACACACACACACACACACACACACACACACACACAGAGCTAATATTTATTGAATATTATTTACTGTGTATCAGATGCGATTTTAAGTATTTATGTGAATTAACTCATTTAACCTTCACAACAGCTCCATGAGAGGTTAAGGAATTTGCTCAAGGTTACACAGATTGTAAGTAGTAGAGCCAGGATTATATTACTTTGTAAGAGTAACTATGTGAACATGAGCTGAAAACATCAGTTTCTTTGAAACCTGAATGCCATGACCCTAGAAAGCCATTTGTACATAGTAGAAACTACCAGTGTTAAATCCACAGGTGCCAAGAATCTGTTGAATTAAGACATTATGATAGAATGTATTCTAATAATTATGTATTTATTGGGTGCCTACAATGAATGAGGTATTATTTCAAGATATAAGTAGGAATATAGCAAATAACAAATGTCCTGTTTTTATGGAGAGAGGGAGAGAGAATGTTACTAATACTGCAGTAGTCCAGGCAAAAAAAAAAAATACGATGACTTGGACTAGTGGAGGTGTTGAGAAGTGATCAGATTTGGTACATTTTGTAGATAGAGCTAATGGGACTTGATGATATAGGAGTGAAAGAAAGGGATCAAGAATGATTTCTAAGGTTTCAGACCTGCAAACCTTTGTGAATGAGTGCCACTAATTTAGAGCAGAAATTTAGGTTGAGGGAGTGTAGAGTGTACTTGGGAGATCCACAGAGCTGTTCCACAGGTAAAGATTCTGTGGCACTCCTCTAAAGATCCAGCCAGATATTGAGACTCTCAGCTGATTCGAGCACAGCAGCCACTTCTCATAGTTGTTGAAGCCACTTAGCTCCATCCATGTTTCTTGTCTCATACATTCTTAGCACCTAGAAGGCAAAGTCTGTTCCTCCTCCAGGTGTATAACTTGTCCTTATTTTCATATATCTTGTCATTCTCTCAGACTGAACTATTGTAACATTTATACCCACCTGACTCCCCACCACTGCCACCACCAAACACCTGGCTAAGTCTCATACGTTATTTAATTCATATACTATCTTCTGTCTCCTCCAGGAAAATTTTTCTGCTCCCAAACTCACTCTATTCCCAAGTCTGAGTTAGTGTGGTCCCTCCTACAAGCGCTCAAGCACTCCATGTCTAATGCATGTAAACACC
Organism: Hylobates moloch; assembly: GCF_009828535.3. Taxonomy (NCBI): domain Eukaryota; kingdom Metazoa; phylum Chordata; class Mammalia; order Primates; family Hylobatidae; genus Hylobates; species Hylobates moloch. The sequence continues at coordinate 70,348,801 of NW_026652287.1, forward strand.
TTGGTCATAGCACTTATTTATTTTTAAGTAGTCTTTTGTATCTCTAGAACAAGAGAAGGGAAAGTATTCTTGGTGAGGAGTTAGATATGAGTAGTAAAGGACAGATTCAAGGAAAGGAATAGAGAAAGAAGAAAGAAGATTATAAATCAGATATGTAGTGTGTAAACAGAGTAAAATGTCTGTTAAGGTTAGAAAACATCTTTGGGTCTTGACAGAATTTTAATATTCTAGAACAGTGGTTCTCAACCCTGACTGCACCCATAGAAATACCTGGGGAATTTTTAAAATTCTACTGCCATGATTGCCCAAAATCACAATTGCTGGAGAGGAGACCCAGATATTAAAGTTCCCTGGATGATGCAAACATTATTAACTACCATTAAAAAATGGAAAATGATATTGATTGCAAAAAAGGCATTGAAATAGGAGTCAAGAAATTGGATCATTGTCTTTAATGCCTCATTACTTGTGATCTTGAGCAAGTCACTTAATGCCTAGTGTGAATTCTTTATCTGTAACCTACTTGGATAATCTCTGGAGTCTTTTCTATTCTAAAATACTTTGAATTTAATGAAGAAAATTGCGTAAGGAAATAATTTTACAGGGATTGTTAACCAGCTAAGTGCAAGACAGGTTGAAGGTAAGAAGCCATTGAGATAAAGCACCATTCAGAACTGTTGTCCTTTTTAGTATGGGCATGCCAGTGAGTTCCTAGAGGAAGCTGGCTGCTTTGCAAATGGAAAAGGGGACACTTTAAGGCATCAGTTAAGGACTACTCTGTCCTGCCCCTATAAAGATTTTAGGATACTTTATTTAAGTATGAATATTCAGGGATTTGGTTGCTATGATTTTATTTTTTTCATGTAACTTAATATTTTTTATTTCTAGCAAAAGATTGAATAAAGAATGACATATTTTGCCATAAGTGTTTAAGGGATGTGCTGTTAATCAGTTTGTGCAGTGGAAATAATTAATGGAATAATTTCTTAGATCATATTCTTTAAGGGTTTCTGAAAAATGATCAATAAGGAATTTGACTAACACTCTGCCAGATAAGAGGTAGGAATCTATTTAGAATATGTTCGTATAGTCCTCCTAATATTGTGTTGTTATTATCAGTTGTTAGATTGAAAGAAAAATTTGACTCAGAATTATAACCTTTTAAACTTTTTTTTAAAATTTGTTTTTATTCTTTGTAAAAAGGTGATAACCTTTTTTATAAGATGATTATAAGAAGGAAGTGAGAGGAAGTAGTATAGTGCTTTGTTGATAAGTGCCCAATAAATTTTAATTTTACTGTCCTTCCAGTCACCTGCTCATATACAAGCTTATTTATACATATTTATATTTTTGCCTGTTTTAGTTTTTTTATGCCAAGAAAAACTCCTTGAGTTCTTCCCATTTTTCTTTTTCTTGTTTTCAGCTGTATGTCCTATTCTTGGCATAATATTTTAGAGATGATTTTCTGTGATTGTTTCTAATTATACTAGTGAGAGATTAGATTTTTTCCCCTTGGCCCTATTCAGTTGTGTTAGTTTGATTCAAGCAACTCAAAGTTAATTACTTAGTATATTTAGTTTCCAAAAAACAAATCTTTATATATACCTTTCCAGTGCCATTAATTCTTTATGTTTTAAAGAAATTCAGTTTTTAAAATAAATTTAAAGTAACAATTATTAAGTATTCAGGGGTTGATGATCCAATTTGAAGTGATGTATTCTTTTTTTATCTTTTTATACTACTTCAACAAAATTAAACTTGACTTTTTGAATTTATTAGCTGTTTTTGTGAAGATTAATTTTAGAAAGCTAAAATTAAACACTGAAAGTAAGTTACTTTATTCCATACGGTCTCTGTCCAGTTTTAGCACTAAAATCAGTTCAAGGATGCCAATCCCTAATTGACCAAATAGCCTTACCATTCTTGTTTTCTTTTTTTTTTTTTTTTTTTGACGGAGTCTCGCTCTGTCGCCCAGGCTGGAGTGCAGTGGCGCGCTCTCGGCTCACTGCAAGCTCCGCCTCCCGGGTTCAAGCCATTCTCCTGCCTCAGCCTCTCCGAGTAGCTGGGACTACAGGCGCCCGCCACTACGCCCGGCTAATTTTTTTGTATTTTTAGTAGAGACGGGGTTTCACCATGGTCTCGATCTCCTGACCTTGTGATCCGCCCGCCTCGGCCTCCCAAAGTGCTGGGATTACAAGCGTGAGCCACCGCGCCCGGCCCATTCTTGTTTTCTTCTCCAAATTTGTTTTTTTGCTGGTCAGATAATTTCCAATCTCTAAAATATTCCTGAAATTATAAATTTTTATGATACAGCATAGAATAATATGTATGTGGAGACTTGAAGGAGTCAAATCTCAGTGAGCCTTTTGTAGGGCTTAACGATTATTAAAAGGGGGCCAAAAAGGCACTAATTTTTGGAAAGTGTATGTTTGTTTATGGTGGTGAATGTGTAGAGAGGGTGAAAAGTAAAGGAAAAGTAAAACAGGAAGAAAGAAAACTGATAGGTATGAAGATGAGAGAAAGAAAATGGAAGAGAGCAAGACGTGGAGATTTAGAAAAAAAGTTGAGGGAAACGTATTCAAAAGGGAAAAAGAAAGCAGGGGGAAAATACATTAGAGGTGTTGAAATTAGGCATTCACAGGAGTGCTAATCAAGAGTTCCATTGGGCTCCTGTCTTGCTGCTATTAAAGGGCATTAGGAGCTAAGAGATCTAAATTCTAGTCCTAGTTCTTTGTGTTGCCATGGAGAAGTCAGTTAACTTACATGAGGCTCAGGTTCCTTACCTGTCTGTAAAATGGGAACATTGAACTAGGTGATCTTTAAGATCGATCCTTCTGGCTCTAAAATTGTTTGACATTATCTTGGTGGTCAGTAACTGTGAGAAACACATTCCTGAGGAAAATTTGCAGCTATAGCTGACTTCAGGACAGCATGTTTAGGGAGTAGAATGTAAGCTCCCTGAGGGTAGGGGCCTTTTCTGTTGTGTTCACTGCCGTATCCGCAGCAGCTAGCACAATGCATGTTACCTAGTAGGCATTCATTAAATGTTTGTTGAATGAATGATGTGAAAAGTATCATGTTGATGGTTTGTTATGAGCACACCTAGAAAGCCTCAAAGAAAAATGGTGTGCTTTAGGGACAGAAAAGACAGATTTCTTCTGAAGAAATCTTAAGCAAGCTGATTTTAAATCCTTATTCTTCCTTATTTTGTCCCAGATTCAAAGAAAGTGGCTTCAGCTAGTGGCATTCTCATAGTCAGAAAACTTACGGTGACTGTAGACATACATTAAAGTGTACATGTAATCTAGGCCAGTTTCCTTAAAGTATCTTACAGAAAGGCAGAACCAAGCTTGGGTCACCGTGGAATCTGAGTGAAAAGTATATACATAGAATATATTAGCTATATTGAATTAGATTGATTGGATTAAAATTCATTCAGTTGAGAGGCACAGTTAGGCTACAAGCTGAGATACAGGCTGCCAAATTTAAGATAACCATCAGCGAGATACTCTCTAACCACTCCTATCCCTAGGTTAGAAGGTGAAACATTATTATGCCAAAGGATAAAATCACCTTAAATCCCTAGCACTGAAGTCATCTATTTACTGATTAGCTCTCACTCTATCTTATCAGTTTTATTTAATCTCCAGTTCAGAATAAGTTTGGTTGATGAAGCAGACTAGAAATAGAAAGCACTAAAAAGTGTGGGTCAGGAAGATGGAGGAAAGGAGGAGGAATTCATAGACAGATGTGACAGTGTAAGTGAAAAAAATCACTTAAGGGAAAAAAATAAACGTATGCTGTCTATGATAATTATCCTGGATTATTAAAAAATTTATAATTCCTGTGATTGGAATAAAAACTCAGGAAATATACATTTTTTTTAAAAAGTTTATCCACAGTGGTTTTGTTTGTTTGTTTCGTATCAGAATGATAAAACTCTTAGTAGTCTTAAAAAAATAAATAAATAAACCTATTAGAATGTATAGTCCATCCCCACACCTGGCTCCAGGGGTACTAAATAAATACAAGGCCATTATATTTTGACATCTTTTTAAATGTTTTAAAATTTTGTCTTTTATAGCTATATCAGTTTGAGTTTTTTTAACAGTTGCTGGGATTTTATGTTGGGTTTGTAAAAATAGTAATGTTGAAAAATATGTATAAATAGTAAATTGGCTTTTTCTAAAATATATTTTTAAAGGATCACATCAAATTAAAGCTACTTCAGCAAAGCGGGGTTAAATGTCTTTCTGTATACATCAGTTGTGAATAAAGACATAAAAACACGTGACTGCAAAATTTCATAATAGCCTCTTTGTATATACACATACATATATGCAAATAGGCCTTTAAGAAATTTTAGAGCAATATCCATTCATAATATTGTAACTTGTTAGTCATTGACATACTTTATCATGAAATTGAAATATGAAAAATAGGAATATGAAAGAAATATCCATTCATAATATTAAATTTCAGACTAGAACTATTTTTTGTTAAAATCAGAGTTTATTTGGAGTGAATTGAATATATCTATCTAAAATTTGCGTACTATGTTAGGTCATTAAAAGTGTCTTCAATCGCCAACTCCAGAAGATGGATAACAATTTCATTCCTGATGGCAATGAATTTCCTTCTTCTGAATTTTTTTATTAGGTGCACTAGGCCTTCCAATGAGGGGGATGAGCAACAATACCCCTCAGTTAAATCGCAGCTTATCACAAGGCACTCAGTTACCGAGCCACGTCACGCCAACAACAGGGGTACCAACAATGTCACTTCACACGCCTCCATCTCCAAGCAGGTATTTATTGATGGACCAGAATATTTTTCAAAATGTATCTTGGTAGAGTAAACAAACTTTTAATTTTTTAATAAGGTAATTATTTGATTTTCTGGTTCAGTGCCTTTCACTGAGGAAGAAAATGCGTATGCTCTTTTTATTTCAGTGCAAATTGTTAAGTACAGTACAAGTGGTTTTTATACTGCAGCTCTCATACTGGTTGTCAGTGGGGTGGATATCAAGGGTTAATCATTTCCTGGGGAGCTTTTTCAAAAGGCACCTGTCTTCCTCAAAGGAATATGTGCAATTTAAAATTCCTCCCCAGATGATTGTGATCATTGCTCCCTCGCCACACATCCATTGCTCTAATGAGCATAAAGTAAAACAGATGACATAGACTATACATTTAGTATGCAGAGGATAGAACGATACGCCTTTGAAATGAAATTATTCTAAATATGTGTGTGAAATACATTTATATTTTATGTCACAGTCACACCAGTAGTTCTCTCATCTTAGATACCACCTTTTATCAGTTGCACTATAATTTGCCCTTTATTGTTTGTTTACTTTTTCTTTTCAAAGAGCTAGAATGACTAAAGAATTAATAAAAATTAGAACTGCAATTTGAAAGTATATTTGAGATTCTAGGGTTGGACCAATTGATTATTTATAGAGAATTTTAATGAGTGATTGTAGAGAGCTTATTTAGTATAATGGACTTCTTTTTCAGGGGTATTTTGCCTATGAATCCTAGGAATATGATGAACCACTCCCAGGTTGGTCAGGGCATTGGAATTCCTAGCAGGACAAATAGCATGAGCAGTTCAGGGTTAGGTAGCCCCAACAGAAGCTCGCCAAGCATAATATGTATGCCAAAGCAGCAGCCTTCTCGACAGCCTTTTACTGTGAACAGGTAAGATGTTTATTGATACTGTGTATAATTGTCTTTCTGGGTATACTCAGATTTGCCTTTTCATATTTTCACTTTGTTCTTGAGGTGTGGCTTCTCTCTAATTAAAGTGTGTTTCATCATGCATTTATGTCCAAAGATTCTGTTACCCATCACAAAACGATACGTTTTCTTGAAAATCAGGTTGATTTTGGAAAGCACATTAAAACTTGTTGTTGTTGTTGTTGTTGTTAGAAAAGGATTGTTCTTGGATTTGCCACCAGGCAAATTTTGGTTGATATGTCCTGTCTTTATAAAATAAGTTGATTACCTGTGTGGTAAGAGTTCTAGGTTTATGAATAGAACTGGAGACATGTTTGACTATTACTACTTTGCTTTAGTTATACTTTGAGTACCTTCTCAAGTAAGATTTGGTTTTGTGCATTGGAGACTTACCAACCAAAGACTTTTTAAGATCACATCTATAGTATTTGAAAACCGTATCATGTTTAGGGATTCAAAACAAAAAGATGGGTTTTTGTACTTTTTCACTTCTCTTTGCACTGTCTGTTGCATATACTTTGCAAATAAGAGGAGTTACTCATTTTGTTAGGATTTTCAAGCTGTTTGGGTAATTTGTATCAGAATTATGTCTGAAATATAACACTTTCTTGCAAAAGTAGTATTTAAGCTTGATTGCCTACATGTATATATATGTATTCTTTAAATGGAGAAATGTAGGGGCAAAATTACCTTGATCTAGTTGTTATCATCATACCTATTTGATTCACTTTATCTAGTAAAATCTGAATTAAAATAGGTTTAGCACATTTACTGTTAATCTTCATTCCATAAACTCCAGGTTTTGCTTTTATTTAGACATCTATAATTTTACTGCTCTTTTAAATTTTAAAAAAGTTATTTGTGAAGGGTTATCAAAATTCTCATCTCCTTGATAGCTTTCTAACCTTATATCTTTATCGTAACTTTATCATATCTTTGTGCATTCTCATAGTATTGGACATTGAATGTATATTTAAATTTTTACCTTTCCATATCTTTTCACATTTTGTTTTTAAAATATACTTTGCTTAAATTGTCAGTGTAACATGGATCTCTAAAACCCTGCTTATTTCTACTATTGACAGATTGTATTTATTATAAATTGTTTTCATCTCTGAGCACTTATTCCATGTTTGATGGTATCTGTAATAGCATCAGCAATTCTAATATGCTATTAAACAAAAATTTCCATTGACTTTCTGGTTCTTCTCTAGAGTGTTTGTTGTTTTGTCAGCTGCATGTTTTATCAAAAAATTGTTTCACTATAGGTTTATAGATTTAGTCAAAGCCCAAAAAACCCTGTCATCTTGATACAGATTAACCCCGCTTACAACATTGATACACTAAGTGCCTTTTATCAGAAGAATATATGATGTTAAAGACATGTGGTTTCACTATAGAATCTGCATTAACAATTCCTATTGATAGTCTTAATTATTTGGCCTTGCTCTAAGTTCAGCCTTATTTTTTTTTTCTTCACATGCTTAGTCTTATACAAAAAAGGGAGGGAGGCATTTGTAACTATTTATGAAATACCAGTTGTGCGTTAATTTAAAATTGGGGATACCATAGACTGTGTTTTAAGTATATGAAAGGTAAACTATATTTAGATAAGAATGATGTATTTTTGAGCACTGAATTCAATTTTAAAACGCACCATTCAGTTCAGGTCAACTGCATATTTATTGAATGTCTATTATGTCTTCCTGAACACTAAAGGGTAGAGGACGCAGAGAGTTTAACATGGGAGGAGTATGACATAAACTCCTCTGTCCATGAGGAGTTTATATTCTAGTTGGGAAGATGAATACTGTATGAGAGTAGATCTATTATGAAAAGTAGTATTTGCAAGCTTTACCAGTAAAGAAGAAAAACAACTATTTAGGAAGAATAATCTTAACACTAACCTGCATATTTTTGAGGCTAGGTAATCCAGGAAGTTGGCTCTTCAAGTACACAAAATGGTGCCCTGAATCTGTTTTCCTCAAGGTTCATATATAAATTTTTGAGTTTTTGTTTTTTAACTAATCTGCCTAAAATATTCTGGTTCTCATTTGTTCATGGAAAGACTTTAGAGAAGTTTTCAAGTAAAGATAAAGAATAGATTCAGAAAAATAATATTAGTGTTGGTTTTGAAACATATTGTTATTTTATATGAAGAGACCAAAAATATACACTTCTGTTTTTCTTCATCTGAAAGTTAGTGTTCTTACTGTATATCTAAAACTATTTTCTATGTACCCAGTATGTCTGGATTTGGAATGAACAGGAATCAGGCATTTGGAATGAATAACTCCTTATCAAGTAACATTTTTAATGGAACAGGTAAGCTTATTCTGGAGCTAGTACCCTACAAAAAGTGTGATAGATTTATGAAATATAAAGCAATTCAACATACTGGTCTTTAAATACGGTAGGATTTTTTATTATGTTAGATGGTAGATTTTAATTCAGTGAAAAATAGGAATAGGATTCAATACAGTGAATAGTTGAGAGAGATGTAAATTTTTTTTACTTGGCATGGTAACATAGTAACTTGTGTTATAACATCAGGATTATTTCCTTAACACCTGGAGAGAGCCTACACATTAACTTAGTTCGTATTTATGCCTCAAAATATTTTGCTTCATAGCTTTTACTGTCCTCAGCCCTGTCACTGTGAGAACTATAGCTTAGACTAGGTTGGGTGGTATGACATTCTGGCTGTGGAGATCCAGATTGAAGAGAACCTTTAAAATTGTATGGAACACTTACATTTTTTCTTAATAGTTTTAATAATACTAATGTTGGCATTTAACCTTTATGAATTGTTTATCCAGTTTTATGTGTAAAATTTAGTTACATGGAAAACCAACTCTGATTTTGACAGTAAAAAATTCCTTCAGTCTTTTGGTTTATTTCTTTTATCAACTGCTTCAGATAGAAGAGAACAGGAAGCTTTGTTGCTATTTTGCTTTAGGTTTTACCTTCTCCACCCTACAGACCCTTTCCTGAGAAAGGAAATAAAGGATGTTATGATCATAGGAGCAAAAATGAACAGCATTATTGGACAGAATTAAATGTAAAGGAAGTGGAAGGTAAAAGAATGCTCACTGAAATGGAGCATTTGTAGAGGCGAGAGAAGATTTAATAAGGAAATGTCATTTGTAGCTATGAGCTTTTAATTTCTAAATGTTAATGTATGCTCAGCAGCATAGATTAATCACACAAGATTAAAAGCTTTGAAAAAAGATTCCAAATTTTAGCATTTGTAAGTGGTGGCTTGTGTTCAAGATGTATGAAATACTATATTCCATTGTTTCTAAAATGTACATTTCTTCATAATTTAATGTATTTGAAATCAGGCTGCATCTCTGCATATCATAGTTTAATTGTAGTTTTTTTCTAAATGTGACATAAATTAACAGTAAAGATGTCTGACAGTGCCATCTTAGATTCTGCATTATGGTTTTATACAGTGCTATAAAACTTGAGAATTGTTTTTTAAATTCTGTTTTAACTAAGCGTATTTTATGCTAGGAAAATTCCCAGTTCTTTCATAAAAATATAGATTGGGGGTTTATTAACTTTATTAGGCTAAAACATAGTCTCAAATAATATATGGCAAATTTAAATTCCATCTTGGAGGACCTAAAGATATGTATTAAAAGTTTATATATATTCAAAATGTATGACTAATTTATAATCAAAGAATTTGAGAAATTATAAATTGAAACAGGATATAAATTTTTAATTTCTGTTGTCTTATTCAATGGTAATTTTTTTATTCAAAGTTCTTAAGCTGCAGAAATAAATTTATAAACTGCAGTTTTTGTAAACAGCAGGTATGAATGATTTATCCTTTACCCTTGTAATTTGAAATTGTCACCTGTCTTTGAATGTTAATAAATAATGGTGTCTATTGTTTTTCTGTCAGCAAAGTAATCTTGAGGTAACAGTTACTGTTTGAGATTCTTACAGTTGTGAAATTTGGAGAAAACTAAAAATTAATTGGAAAGTGGCAAAATAAATTGAAAATGGTAAAACAAAAATTAAAGAAAAGCTATAGCGTAGACTAAAAGGATGGTAGAAAGTTTTCTTCAAAAATTAAGAACCCAAGGTTATAAGAATACTAAAAAGTTAAGAAATTGAGATGATTAAAATAGACAAAGTAGAGAAGTTGGGTTAAATTTTAATTTTTAAAGGAAGCCAGCTGATTGTTTTAACTTAAAATAAACAAAAATACATTTAATTTATTCTATATATATTTATTGAGCGCCTACTGTGTAATAGGTAATATAAACTTCTGGGCTTTGTATCATATTTCTGTATTTCCTACCCATTTACCATATATGGGAACCCTACTGCCACCCTGTTGTACCCCACCCTCAAAATGCGCACATGGGCACGCACATACGTTTGTATATGAAAGCGGTCAATTACAGGTGGAAGTCCTCAGGGCTTCTGCTTCACTGCCTGTGCCTCAGCTATCTTTCTGGCCATTTGCAGGAGGCACTATCATTGTCACCATTTGTGTGTAACCGAGGCTTCAAGCATTCTAGATATAACCTCCATCTGAGCATAATGAAAAGACAAATTATATCGTAACAATCTCCCTCTTGTTAGCTCACAAGCTATAATTTTAGGTTACCATCTTCCATGGGGGAAATATATGCTTTTTATTCTCTTTGTTACATCTCTAGGATTTGGAGTTTCTATAATACTGGTTGCGTATTGCTTTGCTAAATTGTTCCTGAAATTCTTTGACATGAAATCAATCTTTTGAGCACCTACATACACCTAGTACAGTGCCGTGCATTATTTAGGAAGAAAGCACAATCATTTCGAATTATATTATGGTTGGTTTTTATAATCTCTTAAAAATATTTGTAGAATCAGTAACCAGTGTTCTTTCTTATTATTTAGATGGAAGTGAAAATGTGACAGGATTGGACCTTTCAGATTTCCCGGCATTAGCAGACCGAAACAGAAGGGAAGGAAGTGGTAACCCAACTCCATTAATAAACCCCTTGGCTGGAAGAGCTCCTTATGGTAATTAAGCTTTTTAATGATGGCCAGTGGAAAGTTTCCATTGTATTTGCACACACACATGCATTTACATGTACATATATGTATGCTTGTGTGTGTACACATATATGTTTGCATTTTCTAATCAGGTTAGTGTAATTTTTTCAGAATTGATAAAAGTGATTTTTCTTCCCAGAATACCATGGTAGCAAAGTTAAATGGGAAAACTTTGTACAAAAACCCCAGAGGAAGTCCTCATTGGTATTCAGAAGTTATTTTCTTCTGTTATCCCTGCCTTAGTTTACCTTAAGTGTTTTATTTTGTGGCCTTTTCTCTCCTTAATTGATCACACATTTTTTCAAAATAATGTATTTCTGATGATTAATAATGACCGACTATACATTGAAGATGTTTTTCTGAGCCAAGGTTTTTCTCAACCTCCACACTGTTGATATTTGGGCCAGGTAATTCTTTGTAGAGAGGAAATGTGGGGGGCTATTGTGTTTATATAGAATGTTAAGCAACATTCCTGGCCTTGACCTATAAGATGCCAGTAGCACTCTGTTTCTAACCCCCACAGCCTCTATTGTGACAGACACAAATGTTTTCAAACATTGGCATTTGTCACCTGGGGAAAAAAAATTCCTGCCTGTTGAAAACCATTGCTCGTGGGTCATGTATAGCTTATGCAGACTCTTGGTCTCCATTAATATCCTTCATCACCCTTTTTCACTGTCTCTAATAGATAAGAGATTTGGCTGATGAGGGATAAATGGAAATAAAGGAGAGGAAATATATGCAATAACAATATAACAATGTAGACATGAAAATTCTGTGACAGCAATGTAGCTCTACTATTTTTATCACATAGTTTTTTTCTTTTGGGAAAACCTGATAGAGACCAGTAACAAAATGGTGAATTTAAAAGAATCAGTTCATCCATTATTTTAAGATAGAATTAATATTTGATCACATTTTCAACCAAGAAGGATTGCAGTGCCATTCAGATGTGAATACAAATAACAGTATATGAAGAAGGGAAAAATTTATTGTTTATATTCTAAAGTTTCCAAATTAGTCTCCCCAAAATAAAAAAAAAATGATCTGCCCTGGAAGTTGAGTACCTAGCTACTTGATTCTCAGTTCAGACTCTAATGTTTTTAACCTTTCCTCATAGGTCCATTTTTTCATCCCTTTAATCATTCCCGTTGCTCTCCTTGGACCATCTCTAGTTTCTCCATATCGTTCTTGAATTGTGGAGCCCCAAACTGGATATTGTTCTCCAATAAGGGCCCGACTAATGCCAAGTATAGTGGGAGGATTATTTCCCAGTTCTTGCATGTTTTACATCTATAACATGGAGTCCAAGAAAATCTGAAATAATATGGAGTTGTTTTATAATTGATTGCAATTTGCTCACTCTGTAAGTCGCTTTCAAGTAGAATACTGACATATTCTTTTAAATTTTATTTTGTTCATTTGTATTTGAGAGTTAACTGGTATTTATAATATCTAGTCAAATATTTAAATAAAACAAGCTTTTAAACCAAAATTGTTAATAATCCAATATCAAATTAAATTTTTAAGCACCTACGCATGACATTAGATGTACAGGATTACTGTTGATTTCTCTTGTATTATTTTGTATGTTGAGTTATTAATCAGTAAATGAAAATTTAGTTCTTCATTGTTACCCTGGATACTAATTTTTGGAAGTGCGCTTTCATAGCATTAAAAAAAAGAAAACTTTTAGTGTATTATCATGAGGAAAGTTAACTTTATAATCTGTAGCAAAATATCATAAATATCAATTGCAATTCTCCGGATTATTTTCATTACATAGTTGGAATGGTAACAAAACCAGCAAATGAACAATCCCAGGACTTCTCAATACACAATGAAGATTTTCCAGCATTACCAGGCTCCAGCTATAAAGATCCAACATCAAGTAATGATGACAGTAAATCTGTAAGTAACTGAGAAGTGTGTATGTGAGTGATGTAGTTTTTCCCTTCAGATTTCTCTTATATTAACAGTTACTTACTAAATACTATTACAAAACTGTTTTATCTTGATATCTGTAATAATCTAACTTCTGAAGAATGTGGAAAAGCTTTATAACTTAGAAGATAGCCTATTTTTTTCCTATTTCATATAGGTTTGCAAATTTCTGTTGAACTTCTCAGAGTTAATTTAGACTTTTATTGTAGTCCCTGTCAGCTGGATCCCATGAAGTTTGATAATATAGCCTTCTAAGGAGCTGTGTTTTTCTTGAGTAAGTTTTCTCCTTGAAGAATTTATACACATTTTTATACCTGTGTTGATTCAGCCAACTCAGCTTCTTCTTTCTGACTTAACAAATATGTTTATTTCTTCCACATTTCACTGAAAATAGCTTTTCTCTGTGTGTGATGGGAGTTTATATATTATTAAAATAATTGATAAAGAAGATTGTTTGGTAAGAATTAAAATAAGTACAAAGTTTTAAAGCTTGTATGTCTAACTTATCTTCGAGGTAGCTTTGGTGATTTTAGATAATATACTATATTTAGTTTCTCTTTTACATGAAAGCATTGAGGAGTGTAACTTCAAGTGTATCCCAGAGCATAAAGACCTGAGAAAGAGATAGATTTTTTTTTCTGTGACTGAAGATCTTAGATAAATAAGATATTTTCCCTTGATTTCTTTTTCTTTAAATACTCAAATGTGGATGATATAGGATTTATTTGTATACCATGGAACAATGATGGAAACAATTTTCTATAGAACTTGAAAAACAGGTAATAATTTACTACCAATTTAAATGTAATAAAGAATAAATAGCAGGGTATTAATATGTCAACTTGAATTTGTATACTTAACAAATTTTAATGTCACATTTAATTTTTTTTGTGCTAGAATTTGAATACATCTGGCAAGACAACTTCAAGTACAGATGGACCCAAATTCCCTGGAGATAAAAGTTCAACAACACAAAATAATAACCAGCAGAAAAAAGGGATCCAGGTGTTACCTGATGGTGGGACTCTAGAAATTTATGTCAAAGATATTATAGAATGCTTTTTTTTTTTTTTTAACTTTTTCTTGAAAATAAAAGCAACTGTGTTTTTCTACCCAGGTCGGGTTACTAACATTCCTCAAGGGATGGTGACGGACCAATTTGGAATGATTGGCCTGTTAACATTTATCAGGGCAGCAGAGACAGACCCAGGAATGGTACATCTTGCATTAGGAAGTGACTTAACAACATTAGGCCTCAATCTGAACTCTCCTGAGTAAGTTTTTTCTGTTTTTCCATGTCTGTATATAATACCTCTTCAGACTTCCAGTTTTTAATATCATGGCATCAAATTATCTCACCTACTGCTACTCATTGTAATCTGCTGATTCTCTGGGTCATTCCCATTCAAGTTAGCTCTTAGATCACTGTCACTGTGCAGTATTCCTTTTATAATTTGGCATTTTATGTGTGTGTGTGCGTGCAGGTGCATGTATATATGTGTGTATGTATGTGTGTATACACACACACACACACACACTCTTTCCAGAATCCTGAAATCTCAGCTCCTTGAATTTCTTTCCTCCAGGAATTTTTGTCCTGTAGTATACTTCAGCCACTCCTTTAGTTATCCCTTTGACCTAGTCGTTGTTAGTAACCGCAGTCTCTCAATTTTAAAATCTGAGCTCGCATGCTTTCCAACTTCCACTTTCTATTTTCTATTTCTCTTCTTCTAGTACTGTGATTCCTGTAATCATTTCACTCCATTGGGACCTTCAATCTATTGATTCTTCAGTGCTTTAACTGTTCTTCCACATCCCCATCTCTCTTCCCCTGTGATCAACTCCCTTCTTACCCATGAAATTCTGTGGTCAGTCATAATTGTTCATTTACATATCCCATGACTACTTTGCTGTTTTCTCATGTTGTTATACTTGCATGGCCAAAAGCTACAGTAATGATTGTTTCTGCCTATTTCATTCTGCCTATTTCATTCCTGCCTATTTCATTCCTCTAGCTCTGCTAGAGAAAAACACATGATATCACTGCCTGGTCTTCCTTTATTTTCATGCCCAGGAACCTCAAAAGTAGGCTCTTAATTCTACCAGTAATAATTATACCTTGCATGCTTAGTCCATTTACTCTTTTGCTCTCTTATGCAACTATCATACACTTCTGCATGCCCCAATACCTTTTCTCCTTATTCTTACTATCAAATGATGATCTTGCTCTTCACTTTTACTGTACTAAGAAAGATGGAAGCAATTAGAAGAGCACATTTAGCACAGTCTAGCCAACAAATCTGACTACCTACAGCCACCTACACCTACATTATTCTTGTTTTCCACCCTATTACCATAATTGACCCATGCGTTCTACTTACAACAGATTTTCACACTTTGTTGGGTCATTTTCATCAACATAGAAATACATTGTTACTTCTCTCATCTTAGAAGAAAATCTTCCTTTGATCCAACCTCCTCTGTAAGTTACTTTCCCATTTCTTTATTTCCCTTTGAAGTGAAACTTTTCAAAGCGTCATCTCCATTTCTCCAACTTGGTCTTCTCCCATTCTCTGGTAAGCCCATTTCAGTCAGAATTTTGTCCCTGCCACTTCACTAAAGCTGCTCTTATCAAGGTCACCAAATGACCTTCATGTTATTAAATTCAGTGGTCACTTGGAGGAACTCTTGCTCCTTGATACACATTCTTGTACTTGAATTTGAGAGCACCATTTTTACCTCATCTTCACTGGTTGATCTTTTTCAGTTTCCTTTGCTGGTACCTCCTCCTTTTCTTCTTGACCTCTTTGTGTCATTCTTCTTCTCTGCATTTACATCCTTGATGATCTTTTCTAGTCTTATTGTTTTAAATACCATATATATTGAGGAATTCCAAACATATGTTTCCATTCCACACTTCTGAGTTTGAGATTTCTACATTCAATTGCCAATTAAATATTTCTTGAATGATCACCCCCCAACTTAATTCTGTCTACAGCCTTTCCGATCTCAGTTAGTGGTAACTCTTTACTTCCAGAAACTTGACATTATTCTTAACTCCTCTTTCTTTTATACCTCATAATCAGGCTTTTCCCAAAATATATACAGAATCTAACCAGAGCTCATTACTTTTAACTGCTACCACCATTGTTTGAATCATTCTGTCTTGCCTGAATACTCCATTAGCCAGTCACTGGGGGTCCCTGATTGTCCTTATACCCCTTCCCATACAATCTTCATATAACAACCAAGACAATCCTTTTTTAATAAATTACTCCTCTGCTCAACACCCAGTAAATGTTTGTGGTTTCATTACGATTAAAAACCCCAAAACTTTTTTTTTTTTTTTTTTTTTTTTTTGAGACAGAGTCTTGCTCTTGTCGCCCAGACTGGAGTGCAGTGATGCAATCTCGGGTCATTACACCCTCCGCCTCCCAGGTCCAAGCGATTCTCCTGAGTAGCTGGGATTGCAGGCATGTGCCACCATGCCCAGCTAATTTTTGTATTTTTAGTAGAGACGGCATTTCACCATGTTGGCCAGGCTGGTCTCGAACTCCTCACTTCAAATGGCCTTCCAAAGTGTTGGAATTACAGGTGTGAGCCACCGCACCTGACCAGAAACCCCAAATCTTTACAGGCCTACAAGGTCTTACATGATTATTGTTTGTCCCCTAACCCCACCTCAACAGCTTTTCCCTTTGTTCACTGTATTCCAGCTTCATTGGCCACCTTGTTATATCTCAAACATGTCAGTCATGTCCCTGCCTTAGTTGCTCTAGCAGTTCCCTCCGACTAGAAGAGTCTTCTGCCAGATAATTAATATGACTATGTCCCTCGTAGCCTTCAAATCTTCAGATCTGACCACCTTAATGAAACCTAACTGACCACCCTATTTAATAATTATGCATCGAGTCTCCCCTCCCAGTTCCCCTCTAACATGGGCCATTGTTTATTTATTTATTCTGTTAATTGATTTTGTCTGCCTGCCTCCAATCCACCATCCTCAACCAGAAAGTAAGTTTCATGTTGTCAGTGATCTTGTTTTGTTCACTGATGTGTCATAAGCTCCTAGAACAGTGCCAGGCATATAATAGGCACTCAGTAAATATTTGATGAATTTAAACTTTTGCAAATACTCATTTTTCTTCTTGCCACATAAATAAATGGGAAATTTATTTAAAATTTAATTTAAATTGGGAGCGTGGTATTGAAGAATTTAAAGCATCTTGAGTTGAAATCAAGTAAAAGTAGAAAATTTTTAATCGTATGTTTTGTATATTGTGATATGTTGTGTTCTTTATACTGTATTGCAAGAATACTGAGGGAAGGAGTCCTATCATATTTTACAGACACACACACACAAACACACAATCTTCACTTGCTTCTGTATAAGTCAGTAAACCCAAGTAAGGGAATTAGAAGTAAAGATGGTCATTTTACATTTGGAGTCTTTGTTTTTCCTGAAATAAAATTAGAAATCTGTTTTTCTGGATTTCAAAATGTTTTCTTTTCCTCCTTATTCAGAAATCTCTACCCCAAATTTGCGTCTCCCTGGGCATCTTCACCTTGTCGACCTCAAGACATAGGTAGGAGAATCTATCTGTGTTTAGACCTTTTAAAAAGAAATTTACAACTGAGAATCAGTTAATAAGTCTTTTTTCATTTTATTATCCAGACTTCCATGTTCCATCTGAGTACTTAACGAACATTCACATTAGGGATAAGGTGAGTGTAGTTTATTATTCTACTCAGTCAGCATGAATTTATCTATTTTTCACGTGTTTTTCAGTTCAGGCAGCATACTATTTTTGAAATAATTAGTAATAGTCTCAGGGATATGCTTTCATATGTCCATGTTAACTTGTTAAATGGTAAATGTTAGGACTGGTAAAAAATAAAAATTCTTATATTTAACAACAGGTTACAACCATAACCGCAGTTGATGGGAATAAACTAGATTGGAACATTTGATAAATTTCCTTCTGATAATCTTATTTTATGACCTTACCAGTAAAAAGATTTTCTTTACAAGTATTACAGATACAGTGTTTTTAATGAGATGGTCTGTATCTTTAAAAACTATTTATGACTTTTGACTTTTCTCTGTATTTTTTCATTTCCATTTTTTTAAATCACCTAAAATTCTAATTCTAAAGTAATGATTAACAACAGATTACCGCTTAATCTCTCTTTTTTCAATCTAAGAAAGAAAATGGTGGCACTTTTTGCTTTAGAAGAACTGAGAGTTTGTTTCTATAACCAAAAAATATTCACAATGATATCTAAATTTTAGCCTTGGGAAACTACAATTTAGTGAAAAAATATATTTTTGTTATATATTTATGTATAAATATATATGTATATGTGTATATATACAACAGCATTCCGAGTGTGCCTTACAGTTCTGTGGTCAAGTGGATGTTGATGTTGTGGACAGGCAAGTAAAGGGATACTTTTCTCAGTGTCTTCTAATACTTGAGTAGATGGAAGGCAAGAAGTATGAGATGGAGAGGTCTCCTATTTTCTATTTGTGGATTGCCCACCTCCACTATAGAGCTCTTTCATTCCAATTGGCCAGGTGTTCCAGAACCTTTTCTTATTGCCAATTTGAGAAATACTAATTTAGGAGAATTTGTCACATTGGGGCTGCTGCCTGAATAGGGATAACATGGGTGGAGAGAAAAATTACATTCAGAGAATGTGTAATAACCAAATAAGTATTTTGATATAGGATCAAATAATGAGATAAAAATGTTGTTTTGGGACACTTTTAAGGTTTATTTAAATGTGAAAATTTGAGACTATTGAATCTATGTTTTACAGTTTGGTAGGCAGTTATGTTTCTACCCTGGGGAGAGAAATGTAAAGCAATCATCTTTCAGGCATCTATTTAAACAAACTAAAAAGCCATTTCTTTATGATTTTTGTATTCATCATCTGTGATTTGCTGAAAGCATACAACTGACTTGTGAATCACTGTCAGGTATAGATTCAGTTTAACACTTTTTATAAGCCGTCTATATATTTGGCACTCTACAAGGTGCTTTCATATACCTTCACTCATTTTATTTACTTTCTTAGTAACCCTTGTAGGTATCATTGTCCACATTTGACAAGTAAAGCTAAGAGATGTTAAATGACTAGGACACAGTCATATTAATGAGTAATAAAACCAGGACTTGAATACAAGTCCTAGATCTCTGAGCACAATGCTGTTGTTAGCATCGTTTCCCCATTGGGTATTAAATCCTTGTAGTGGATCTTGCTTGGAAGTTTTTATTGAGCTTTTCCTCCAATCAGCATATCAAATAGATGTATCAGAAATAATTGTTTAAATGACTTCAGTCATTTAAATGAGGAAATTCCCTTTTAGAATCGTAACTACCTATCTGTGTAATCATGTAATAACATTTATCTACTACAAAGTGGGGAGTTTCTGTTTATCTCTCCATTTTTACTTTAGTAGTAGCAACTATATATTAGGATTTGCAGATTTGTTTTATATTTCAGAATAAGTTATTTT
This sequence comes from Hylobates moloch, assembly GCF_009828535.3. Taxonomy (NCBI): domain Eukaryota; kingdom Metazoa; phylum Chordata; class Mammalia; order Primates; family Hylobatidae; genus Hylobates; species Hylobates moloch. The sequence continues at coordinate 70,368,073 of NW_026652287.1, forward strand.
TCTTTTTCAGCTGGCTGCAATAAAACTTGGCCGATATGGTGAAGACCTTCTCTTCTATCTCTATTACATGAACGGAGGAGACGTATTACAACTTTTAGCTGCAGTGGAGCTGTATGTTCAAAGTATTTTAATCACTTTTGTATTATAGTGGATCTTGACCATGCTGAAAACATCTTTCTTTAAGTGATGATGGCTATCTTTAAATGGAACTATTTCTCCATCAAGAAATTTATTTTTACATTATTAAAGTGAATTTAATTTAGATTAAAATGAAGTCTTAACCATGGCTTCATAATCTATATACATAAAAAGAATTTCAAACTTAATGCTGAAGCTGGGTGCGGTGGCTCACACTTGTAATCCCAGCACTTTGGGAGGCTGTGGTGGACAGATCACTTGAGGCTAGAAGTTAGGGACAGCCTGGGCAACATACCAAGACCACATTTCTACAAAAAATAAAGAAAAATATTAGCTAGGTGTGGTGGCACACATCTATATAGTCCTAGCTACTTGGGAGGCTACAGCAGGAGGATCGCTTGAGCCCAGGAGTTTGAGGTTTCAGTGAGCTATGATTGTGCCATTGCACTCTAGTGTGGCTGACAGTGCAAGACCCTGTCTCTAAAAATGATTAATAAATGCCAGATTTGTAAGAAGACAGAATTGACATAACTCATGGATTTGGTGAATCTAATTTTTGTAAATATGTGAATTATATGATATGATGCATGACTATAGTTTTTATTCCTTGTGGAACCATATGTATAATTAGATACTGAATTTCATCATTTCATAAACATTATTATAAGCAAGGCACTGTGCATATTTGTTGTATGTTTTGAAGTGCTGATTGAAGTCCACATTTTCATTATCAGCAGTCTATTGGCCAATTTAAACAAATATTAATGTAAAGAAATTGGTTCATTGATATTTTTTCCCTGAGCAGTTCTGTATTTACCTGATGCTCTAAAATTTTCTGTCGTTACTCAAATGTACAGTTGGCAACACATTTTGTTATCAATAGACAATTATATTTATCATGTTTACTATAGAGTAACTTATTAGTAATTATTTATGACCTTATGATTGGGAGACCTTTTCACAAATTTAAGTATTTCGTAACATTTTAATAACATTTCTATAAATGGCTTTGGATCAAATAGTTTAAAGTATAAAATTCACTATGTTGATAATGAATTGTTTCGTTTCATTTTACAACTGAGAGGATTTTTCCCTTATGTTTTTCCTTCATTTTTGTGAGAATAGAGATTATTACCTGTTGTTCCTTTTAATTGTTCATAAGTAAATAAATACATTCAGGCACTCATTCATCTATCACTGGCAGTTCTGTTTTCATATCTTATTTATGTCTTAAAAACTACCTCATGACGTTGGTAGGAAAGCATTTCTTTACATGGAGGTTTATTTTGTGGGACATTACCTCCTCTGGATGTTACTTCCTTAGTTTATAAGTAGTGTAAATTCTCATTGATTCTTCTATGAATTGTAATGGATTTTCTCTTAGCTTTTGAGAATTTAGAATCTGAAATTTGAATAAAAAATATTAGTATAATTTTTCAAAATGCTCTATTTTCAAGATACTTAAAAAATTATGTGGAATTTACATAATTAATTCAAATAATACTTTGTATTTAGTTCCTTATCAAATAATGCAAATAGTTGGAGATACCTGAATTTCTTTTGAGTGTTAAGAAAAGCAAGAAAGGAGTGAAGTTTTTGTAACACATTGTGTCTTTATTTGGTCTGCCTATGTTTTTATCACATTGCTTATAAAACTTTTAAAATCCTTGTTTGTATAAAAAGTGTCTTCAGTTAAATAAAAGTGTGTGTATTAATTAGTGTGCCTTCTGGACAAATTAAGAAATAATTTTTCTATATTTCAATACGGTTGTGTTTAATAACTTACAATAAATGAGTAGGAAGCATTCACATTTATTTATTTTATGTGTAATTTTTTTTTTCCTGAGGAAAGCTTTACAAAATGTAGAACATGTTTGATGTAAGCCACAGGAAAAAGTTAATTATCTTTTCTTTTAAAAATTGAAGTTTTAACCGTGATTGGAGATACCACAAAGAAGAACGAGTATGGATTACCAGGGCACCAGGCATGGAGCCAACAATGAAAACCAATACCTATGAGAGGGGAACATATTACTTCTTTGACTGTCTTAACTGGAGGAAAGTAGCTAAGGTATATTTTTTTCCATGTGCAAATGTATAAATCTAAACTTGAAAAAAGAAGTGTCCTCTTTCATCTGTTTATAAGTACCAATACATCAAATTCCAGTAATGTGCCACATATTTGCCAACTCTTTCATTCCATCTCCTTGGCTTGACACTCTTAGAAGAGTGTCCCAAAACAATTGGTTTCACTGATAGTTACATTATTGAATTTAGTAAGAGATTTTGTAATTTTGCATAAGCCTTGGTAACATTTGAAATATTTTTTGTGTCTACTGCTTTGTAAAATAAAGATACTCTCTTGCAACCCCAGTCATATATTTTTATATTTTTGTAACTTTAAGCAAGGATGAGATTTTTCTAAAAGCAGTATATAAACAGGCTTTTTACACTTGGAGTAGTTGCAGGAAATACACCTGAATGTTTGTTTGCAAGTAATTTTAAGAAAGAAAATTACAGGCGTTAACCATGACTATTTCTGTGACTATTTTGCTAAATAATGGGGAAAATCGGCTATGGAGGAATGTTGATTATTTTATTTTGGTTTTGCAACTTTTTTTCACTTAAACGCCTTTCTAACTGTCCCATGTGCAAAATTTTCATCAGTGTCAATGCATATTTCATACTTGTGTAGTACCTTGTGTTTATTTAGTCTGCCTAGTAGAGAATATAACCCATATTATCTGATTTCACAACTCCATGATTTTTCTGATATATTTTCTATCAATGATTCTTAGGATTATAAATTAAAGAGTTAAATTTGTTTGTTTTAAATAAATTTAAACAGCAGAAAAATGTTTCTGACAGTTCTTTGGACAATTTTTTAGTTGTCAATTTGTTTTTTTGTTTGTAGTTTTGAATCTGCTTTACTAAAATGATTATTTTAAAAGGTAAAACATTTTAAGAAGACAGTGTAAAATGCCTACCAGATATTTATCACGAAAATGTTTACATCTCAAGATTTCATCTAAAACTCAAAAAAAGGCCAGGCGCGGTGGCTCACACCTGTAATCCCAGCACTTTGGGAGGCTGAGGCAGGTGGATCATGAGGTCAGGAGATCAAGACTATCCTGGCTAACAGAGAAACCCCGTCTCTACTAAAAGTACAAAAAAAAATTAGCTGGGCGTGGTGGAGGGTGCCTGTAGTCCCAGCTATCGGGAGGCTGAGGCAGGAGAATGGCATGAACCTGGGAGGCGGAGCTTGCAGTGAGCCAAGATCACGCCACTGCACTCCAGCCTGGGCGACAGAGCGAGACTCCAAAAAAAAAAACAAAAAAAAACAAAAACAAACACAAACAGATGTCCCCTAACAGACAACACCAAAATAAGCTCCACATAAGAAATTAAATCTTTTTTTTTTTTTTTAGATGTTTCTCAGTGGTAAATGTCTTTACTTCTCGACCAAGTCCACATACTGTATTTTGTATTTGAATTATTTTAACAGTTCCAATTTATGTGATTATTGTGTTTTCGGAAGGCATATTTATGAGTTAACCTTTTAGTTAAATAATCACATTAATTAAAAATAGTGCCTGAGCTATTGTATATGTTACCTGCTTTTTAAGGTATATAGTATATAATAGAAAGCGATAGCCTTTGTATCATGGATTTGAATTTAACTCCTGTTGCTGTTATTTATGCTTTGACCTTCTACAATTTTCTTTTTCATGCCTGTTTCCTCTTTTGTAAAATTGAGGTGAGATTTTCCTCTTAAGTTTTTATGAAGATTAAATGAGATTGCATATATATTTATATACACACACATGCTGAGTACAGTGCTTGGCACATGTTGGGTATTTGATACATGGTGGTAGTTGTAGTAGTTTACAGCTATTGTTTTTATCATCATTATTACAGCTACTGTTTTTGCAAGGATGAAAAAATTAGAGCTGATTGTTAATTAGGTTAGATCATTGGTTCTCAAACTATAGCTTGTATCAGAATTACTTGGAAAACTTGTTAAAACACAAATTTCTGGACCATACCTCCATCGTTTATGATTCAATGAGTCTGTGGGTGGGGCCTGAGAATTGCATTTCTAACAAGCTCCTAAGTGACGCCAGTGATGACATGCTGGTCTTGGTCCAGAACTATATTTAAAGAACCTGTGGATTAGATGATGCTACAGGAGTCAAAAAATCTTTGGAAGAAGAAAAAAATTTTATTAGGAAAGAACTGAAGTTTTCTCCATTCAATTTGAACATTTTTGCTCAATATTATTGTAAATTATTCCAAACTTACATATCTAAAAAGGGGTGGATATTTTCAGTAAACAGCTACATAATTTTAGTTAAATTTTAGTTAGATATATGTATGAAGAAATCAACTTGTGAGAAAATCAGCTTTCCAGAATTAAGTTCTTATAAAGTTAAATATTTAGAAAACAATGTTAACATTAATGTAGGACTCCTTTAATTTCCAGCAAAAGCAATTCCTCAATCAGGTAAATGTCATTTTAAGGAAAATTGTATCTATTTAAATATGGATTTACATATTTTATATATATTATATATAAAACATAATTTGGCTCAGTTTTATCTATCTCGTGTACAGTTAAGCTTTTGTCTTTATCTTTAAATTTTTTAACTGTGATGTGAAA
>NW_026652287.1:70377870-70464571 GCF_009828535.3 Hylobates moloch
ATATATTATATATATTTTATATATAATATATAAATATATAATTTATATACTATATATTACATATAATATATAAATATTATATAATGTATTATATATTATATATATAATATATAATGTATTATATATAATACATTATATATATATAATATATAATGTATTATATATAATATATAATATATATAAATACTGCGTTATTATCAGTAGCTTTCTCAAAGACTTAAAATTTAAGAATTCTTTCGGCCTAATTTGACCTTGTGGATCTATCAGGATTTCTAACGGTTAAGATTTTTTATGTCACAGTCTGATATAAATGTGATTTTTCATTAACTTCACAGTTACATATTAGTACATCCTTATACTTTAGTAATATGTGCTTTTCTTCAAAGATTATTTCTAATAACTGTATTTAAGATACTTTGCTACTTCCTAAAATTTAAGTTAATAGGGATTTATTACACAGGTTGAACATTCTGATTCAAAAATCTAAAACCTGAATACTCCAAAATCTGTAACTTCTTAATGCCAACATGGTGTCACAAGTGGAAAATTCCATATCCGACACCTTTGCTTTCTGATGGTTCAGTGTACAGTGTAAACAAACCTTAATTTCTGCACAAAGTATTAGTAACATTGTATAAGTGTTACTAATTCACATTAGTAACATTTGTATAAATGTTAAATGTATAAACTTAGTAACATTTGTATAAATGAGGGTATGTATAAATTCACATACCCTCAGGGTATGTGAGTAAGGTATATATAAAACATAAATGAATTTCATGGTTAGACTTGGGTCCCATCCCCAAGATACCTCATTTTATTTGTAGAAATATTCCAAAATTCCAAACACTTCTGTTCCCAGAATAAGCAAAATCTCAGATAAGAGATACTCAACATGTAGGTAAGAGAAAGCTGACATTTCATAAGAATTTGAGAAAACACTTCTGCAGTGTGTGTTTCTCTACATAACTAGATCAGTGATTACATTAATGTTTGTATAATATTATTTGACCATATGAATCCATTGCATTCAGTTTTGCTTGAATTGAACAAGTAACCTTTGGAGAATACATAGCCTAATTTTATTAATAGAAGAACTAAGGTATGAAAAAGTTGTCTAAAAAGTATTTGGAACTCTTTCTAGCCTTTGCAATCATTATATTATAATCTAGAAATCCTTTTTTTTCCACTAAAAGCAAATATATACATAGACCCTCTAATGTATCATTTGATAATATTAGAAAAATTAAATGTTTTGTTCCTAAAACAAAGGAAGAACGCTTGTGTTTATTCATCATATGTTAATTACACATCTATTAGGGGCTTGGCACTATTCCAAGTTGTAGGTAGTATACAAAGTAGATAGACACTTGCTCCTACAGTATGTATGAGGATGTGCATGTGTGTAGTATGTGTGTGTATATATAACATAAACATGCAAATGGTGTTACCAGTAATCAAAGTAAATTTTCTGTATTTTAAGAAGAATAAAAGTATGTGGAAAAAGAAGATTTTAAAATGTGGAAGGCAAAATTTTACCTATGTAATTTCTAAATCTCTGATCTCTATATCAAAATTTCTAAATCTCTATATCAAAGTTATTTATGCTTCTTAGGTTTAAACTGTATTTTTCTAGGGGAAAATGTACATTGATAAAGTTAATCTAGTTTGAATTCCTAGTAATACATTGTAGTTCACCAACGTGAAAAATTTTGGTTAACTTATTCAGTATAACTTGTCACTTTGTGGAAGTTACAATTAGACTTTTTTTTCCCTGTAACTACACATTTTGAAAACAAAAATGCCAATTTTAATTTCAGAAGAATGATAAGAACAAATTTTCTTCACGAATTCAGATAGTCAACTTGAACCAAGCAATAAAATTATTTTAATTCCTAGCCAGGGCTGGGAGAGGGAGAGTAGTGCTACACAGTGCATTAGGGCAGGATGTCGTGGTTGTGGTGGTGATTCTGGTGTTTGCTAATTTTTACTGATAAGCAAATAACGTCTGTGCCTTAATTACTGTACCAGTCACATGAAGTCAACCTTTTCAGGCTAAAGTCACCATGGTGTACCTTCTTTATAAACTGTCAGGGGACTGATTTTTTTTTCTCCTTTTTCTTCACCTTATACCAAGAGAGAAGGGGACTGAATTTTTTCAGCATTTCTGGATTGTCGTGTAATGAAGTAAATGAATCTGTTTTGGATCTTGGACTAAAAAAATGTTGTGTTACACTACAAAAGACACAGGCTTTTTGTCACATGGAGGCTTTTTGTCACATGGGTCTGGATCCTAATGCTAGGTGTGCCACTTACTGTATGACTTGGCCAAGTTACTTGTAAGCCTGACTTTCTTCGGGTACAAAATGAAAATAATATCTGCTTTACAGAATTATTATAAAGATTAGAATAAAATTATCTGTGTCTCTAATTTTAGCACATATTAGGCTTTCAATAAATTCTGCTGTTAGGTCTGTAATGTCTTTAAATTTATTTAAATGTAATATCTTTTAAATACTTGGTGTTCCATCTTAAAATTTGATCATTATAGTCTAGTTTTTCATTTTACTTTAATAATGGAAATACTCATCATGGAATCAGTTTGAAACTAGACAGATAAGGTAAAATATGTTAATCCATGGTAGCTAATGTCACTTGTTGGCTTAATCTTTAATACATAATACATATTAAGCTTCATAATTCTTTAAGTTGGATTATGCAGTAATTTGTGCTAATTCAGATGGTAGAATTGGTAAGAGGCTTTTAGAGCCTCTTGCTTATTGGGGTTGCAGAGGTATTTTTTGTTGTTTGCATTTTTTTCTAATATACATAGCTATTCTGCATCTCTATTCTTGATCTTGGGTGGGAAGTATGAAGAAATTATTTCACCATTCTTAAATTTTAAAACTCATGAAGTTAATATAGTATTTTGAAAGTTTGATTAAAATGAGCTGCTATCTTTCAAATGTTCCTACAGCAGAACCATTGTCTAGTTTTCGGTGGCAGTTGATTTATATTTGAGTCAGGGTTTTGGGTTTGTGAAATGCAAGTCTAGTGATGTGTGAGTTTTAAGTTCATTGTTTTCCCCAGATTTTAATGAGGTTAGAATAACTTTATGTGTTTTTCTTTTTTCTTTTTTTTTTTTTTGAGACGGGGTCTTGCTGTGTCACCTGGGCTGGAGTGCAGTGGTGCAATCTCAGCTTACTGCAACCTCTGCCTGCCGGGTTCAAGCGATTCTCCTGCCTCAGCCTCCCGAGTAGCTGGGACTACAGGCGTGCACCACTACACCCAGCTAATTTTTGTATTTTTAGTACAGACGGGGTTTCACCATGTTGATTGGTGACGATGGTCTTGATCTCCTGACCTTGTGATCCGCCTGCCTCGGCCTCCCAAAGTGCTGGGATTACAGATGTGAGCCCCCGCGCCCAGCCCTGCTTATTTTTTAATATAAATGTAATAAAGACAAATTGGAAAATTATTTCTAAACTTTTTTCATGGACAAAATGAATCTTTAGGTTTTTATACTTCATTGAAGGGGGCTTTATTTTAAATATCCTGTAATTTCCAGTGATTTAGAGATACAGTAATTTCCCCCTCTTTTTTTAAGTTAAAAACTACACAACATTTCAGTGTCAGATGGTCCATTAGTAGTCTCTTGACTTACACACAGAAAGCCTGTCTGTATTTTTGTACTCATCGATTAGAAACTACAGCACATTATTTTTCTTCAAGCTGTATTTTATGTAGAGGAAAAACGGTGTATCTGTGTTGATGTTGATTCATATATATTGGGTATTTATTTTTATAGTAAGATGTATTTTGACAATAATGTAAAATGAAAAGGGGAAGATATCTAAATTCTTGAATTTGTTTTTATAGGAGTTCCATCTGGAATATGACAAATTAGAAGAACGGCCTCACCTGCCATCCACCTTCAACTACAACCCTGCTCAGCAAGCCTTCTAAAAAAAAAAAAAAAAAAAAAAAAAAAGACTTCCCTTTTCTTGGGGTATGGCTGTCTCAGCACAATACTCAACATAACTGCAGAACTGATGTGGCTCAGGCACCCTGGTTTTAATTCCTTGAGGATATGGCAATTGGCTTATGCAAAGGGTCACCATTTGAGGTCCTGCCTTACTAATTATGTGCTGCCCAACAACTAAATTGTAATTTGTTTTTCTCTAGTTTGAGCAGGGTCTGAATTTTTTCATTTATTTCCTTTTTTGCCAGCAGACAGACTTGAGTTTGTAAAGACAAGCAAATACACTGACAGAAGTTTACCATAGTTTCTAAAATGTAAAAAAGAAAACCCACAAAAGACTCAAGAAAATTAGACCACAAATTTTACATTGTTCATTGTAACACTATTGGTAATAAAATAACAAATGTTTGTGCATTTTTATGTGAAGATCCTTCTCGTATTTCATTTGGAAAGATGAGCAAGGTCTGCTTCCTTCATTTTACTTCCCCTTCTGTTTTTGAAAGGCAGTTTCGCCAAGCTTAATGCAAGAACATCTGACTGTTTAGAAGAAAGATATTGCCACAATCTCTGGATGGTTTTCCAGGGTTGTGTTATTACTGAGCTTCATCTTTCCAGAATGAGCAAAACACTGTCCAGTCTTTGTTACGATTTTGTAATAAATGTGTACATTTTTTTTAAATTTTTGGACATCACATGAATAAAGGTATGTATGTACGAATGTGTATATATTATATATATGACATCTATTTTGGAAAATGTTTGCCCTGCTGTACCTCATTTTTAGGAGGTGTGCATGGATGCAATATATGAAAATGGGACATTCTGGAACTGCTGGTCAGGGGACTTTGTCGCCCTGTGCACTAAAAGGGCCAGATTTTCAGCAGCCAAGGACATCCATACCCAAGTGAATGTGATGGGACTTAAAGAAGTGAACTGAGACAATTCACTCTGGCTGTTTGAACAGCAGCGTTTCATAGGAAGAGAAAAAAAGATCAATCTTGTATTTTCTGACCACATAAAGGCTTCTTCTCTTTGTAATAAAGTAGAAAAGCTCTCCTCACTGCAGTGTTGGCTTTGATTTAAAATTGCGAAATTGTTTCTTCAACATGAAAAATAGAGGAAACAAACTGAAGTTTTTACAGATATCAAACTGAATGGTGTGACTCAAATGTCTTTTTCAGCTTCCAACAAGTAATTTAATGGAAATATAGTGAACCGTTTCACCTGTAGGTTAAAAATGTAGACAGTATTAATCAGAGAAAACTATTTTTTAAATGGGTTGTGGCAGCATTAGAAATAAAACATTCTGAATACTCTTGGAACCCAACCAAAGTATTTCTGTGAAAAATTTATGAGAAATTTCTTGATAGACCTTTAAATTTATCTTTAAGAAGTAATGTGCAAATGAAGGTAAGCCATAAGGTGGGAATGGGTAGACTTTACCTTCAGTTTGCTGGCCTAGATATCTCATATTTACAAGTTAATGGATTCTTTTCCCATCTAAATACAAATACTGTATTTTAAAAATCAGAAGATTGAAGCTACCAAAGCAGAACTAGAGAGTAGAAAAAAGGCAATGAGTTTTGATCCTTTAAATTTTCATTTTTAACCTATTTTTCTATGAAGAGTAAAAGTCTGTTGGCATTAACCAATCTTTTGAAAATGAAACATTTATGACATTGCTGTGTTTGTGTACCAGGAATATAAAGTGGCTTAAAATTTACCTTTTTCTATGCATTTTGAGATACGAGAAACACTAAAAAAAAAACAGGATTTTCTATCTTTCAGAATTAAACCAAAGCATCTCCTCAGTAAGAAAGCACTGGCTGGGCACGGTGGCTCACGCTTGTAATCCCAGCACGTTGGGAGGCCAAGGCGGGCGGATCACAAGGTCAGGAGATCAAGACCATGGTGAAACCCCATCTCTACTAAAAATATAGAAAATTAGCCGGGTGTGGTGGTGGGCACCTGTAATCCCAGCTACTTGGAGAGGCTGAGGCAGGAGAATGGCGTAAACCTGGGAGGCGGAGCTTGCAGTGAGCTGAGATTGCGCCACTGCACTCCAGCACTCCAGCCTGGGTGACAGAGCGAGACCCCGTCTCAAAAAAAAAAGCACTGTGTAATTATCATTTTATCTATTGTGCAAAAACCTTCACAGAACACTGTACCTTATTTGACATAAACCAGAGTCAAAACATAGAAATCAATCTAGGAAAAAATTACATTTTTTCCTAGTAATTCACTTTGTAAAATAAAATGTAACTTTTCCTACATAACCACAAAAAACAAGTAGGAAGAAAAATGTGGAAGGGAATCTTTATTCTGATGAATATAAACAACAATATAGATCGAAGTCTCAGCTGAAGCGTGATCATGACTGGTACTGATGAATGACTCCGAAAAATAAGGTAGCTCATACCAAGTGGTTTGTTGTCTTGGCTGTAATCTTTTTTTCTCTTTTTTTGTTAACTGCCATATACAGAGTTTTAAATGCACACTTTTCCATTTTTCTGAGTTCTTTTTATCCTGAATATCAAAATGAAGAAACTCTTGCATGTTAGTCAACTTTTTATAACTTGTTAATACCAGAAATTACCATGCTATGGACTTCAAAATACAAGTTACTCTATTTGAAATATTTAAAACATCACTTTCAACTTTTTAAATATAACACAGTTATAATACTCCTTGATTTTATAACTTGTGGTTATACATGTACAGAGGCTGACTCCAACTAATTATATTTCACATATAATTAAATTAAAGCCTTCAAAGCTTTAATTCTGTTAATTTCCCCCATATAGCTAGTGAAATAGATGTGTACACTATGTTAAATAAATTTTTTAGATTAAACTATGATTGGCTTTCTGGGAATAAAAGCTATTTAATTGCAAAGGGAAATCCTTTATTTGGTTTCAAATATAATTCTTTAGGTGGTACTATAATTTATATGCTAAAGCTCCATTTTCAGAGACTTAACTACACAAATAGTTTTCCTTAGATATAATACATTTTAAGAACTGAAAGTTTATGTAAATTCTTAAAGTATATATAACTAGTCTGGTTTTTTTTTTTGACACTGAAATTGGGACAAAGCAGGTGCTTGATAGTTGTTGACTGATAAAAGTTGATATTTCAATTTGAAAATAAAGTGTATAATTTAAAGCATTGGGCTTTGAGATAGCTTACTCAGTTATCATTTGCTATAATTTCATTTTCACAATAATATTTTTAAGCATTTTCAATAACTTTTAAATATTTCAAATTTTTCCAGTCTATAGCCTCTCTAATTGATAAACCCTCTTCTATTCACAAGCCATAGATCTTCCACTTTGTTACATCCGTTGCTCATAAAATACGTGGCATCTGAGCATGGCCATACAGTAGGACTCATTTAACTTAGATTTAATAGCTCAATTTTGCAAAAAGTTGCTGAAAACCTAAACGTGTGTGGAAACAGGATTGTATAATACGTTAACCATGGTTTGTCTATGTAGCTAATAAAGAAGATCTAGAAATATCTACTAACTAGGTTCCATTAAGATAGTCTCTGGAGAATGAACTAAGCCAGACATTGAGATGCATTTACTTTCTAAAAGTTGGATCCTAATGGCAGGTCACAAGGCTGTCTCCTTGCCACTGGCATTACCAGTGACTTTGATTATACCATGAATACATGACAAATCTGGAAGATGAAGCAAATAAACACACTGAAGGTTAAAATTGGGATCTAAATCTAACCAAGTAGTTTGGTGTGTAGAGTTGAATCAAATAGGATACATTCAGTCAAGAAAATTACTTAGATTGTTAATAAAGAATGGTGGAATATAACATGATTTGAGTGGTTCATATATAGATCAGTAAGAATTGTGATCCTGTTGCCAAAAATACTAATGTAATCTTCAGCTACATTAACAAAAATATAGCACTCAGAAAAAGATAGGAAGCCCACTCTACTGGAAGTAATCACTCATCTGAAATGTCATGTTCTGTTTGAATGCCGTATTATAAGAGCTGCCATGCCTGGGGAAGGCAGAAGGGGAGGGAGAAGTAGCATGCCTTGTAGCTGCCCAGCAAATGCTGTGTGTTTTTATATACATTGTTGTCTGAAGAATAGCATCATGAGGTGAAATTTAGTGTTCCCATTTTAGAGTAAATTTTAAAAAGAACAAATAGGAATAAAATTTTGGAAACATGGTATTTGTCTTCAGGTATCAAATTCAAGAGCTGTCAATGAAAGGCAATTAAGCTCATTCTTGTGACTGGAAGAGCAGAACTAGGACAAATAAGGGATTTCAGTGCAATATTAAAAAGTAACTGAGTTAATTAAGATTTTCAAATCAGTTGCTTTGTAAGACATTAGATTTAACCTCGTAGAACATAACCTAGGAGAGACTGGCTGGACAGTGTTCTGTGCATAAGGTAAGGAGTTGAATGTCTTAATGTTCCTGTGGCTCATTGAAAAAGTGTTAAAGTGAGATAATTACTGTAGTTCAGCAAATCTAATTGCCATCAATTGTAAGGGACACCATTTTATGTACCAGTAAGACAAAAAAAGCTCCAACTATGACAAGCTGCCAATTACAGAATGTATCTTATGTGAGGAAAGAACGTGCATCTTAGAATTGATGAGATGTAGGGCTTGCAGAAGAGACAACTAAAGAATACTAAGGGGAGGCATGACAGTTGTCATGAAACACAGGAAGAACTGGAACTGGGCAAGTCTCAAACCAATAAGGAGAAGTTGAATGAAACAGACTTTTTCTATATTAAGGTACTACACAGTACTAGCTGCTTCAGGAAGTAAAGGTTCAGTCAATGTGCAAACAAACTGAATGACTCTCAATTAATTGACAGGACTGCCTTTTTAAATAAAAAGTTGAATGTGATTACTTCCAGGCCTCTTTTCAGCTCTTTAAGATACTGACACCCTTTTCTTGATTTGAAGTTGGAGACTATGATGTCATCAGGGCTAAAATGTATATACTTAAAGCATTGACCTTTAAGTACATAAGAATATGCTGTTCTGTGAATCATGGATAAGGTATACTTAAAATCACTGCTATATCTTTGGAAAGAAATTTAAATCAAAAAAGAATTACAAAAGTCAACTTTATTGAACTTACCTGTAGAGTTGTTTTCTTTTGATGTTAGGAGTAGGAATGTGCAACATTAATGAAGCACAGCAAATAGTAATCATATGTATGTGTGTATTCACCAGATTTATTTATGTGTATATTTTAGTTCTACATTTGAAAGAGGAAAAAGACAGTTTTTAAGTTTTGACGTAAATGTTTAGTCTGAAATTGTACGTTGCATTAGTGTGCAATCTCCTGTGTACAGATATTAAGTAGAATAAAATCTTGTTTCTTAAAATCCCACTAAATATTATAATCCCTTTGTATCAGGGGCATTTATTTACTTTTTCCTATGACATCCAATGTTCTAGGGCAGAAACCATGTTACTACAATAGTATTCGTTAGCAGAACAGGAGGAAAGCTGAATCCATATATAAATGTAAAACAGCAAAAGTGCTTTTTTTCTTTTTTTTCTTTTTTTTTTTTTTTTGAGACGGAGTCTTGCTCTTTCATCCAGGATGGAGTGCAGTGGGGCGATCTCGGCTCACTGCAGGCTCCGCCCCCCGGGGTTCATGCCATTCTCCTGCCTTAGCCTCCCGCATAGTTGGGACTACAGGCGCCCGCCACCTCGCCCGGCTAATTTTTTGTATTTTTAGTAGAGACGGGGTTTCACCGTGGTCTCAATCTCCTGACCTCGTGATCCGCCCACCTCGGCCTCCCAAAGTGCTGGGATTACAGGCGTGAGCCACCGCACCTGGCCTTTCCTGGGAATATTTCTGCTGATCTGAAGATTTCCTCTTCAGTTTGTATGTATAAAAACTGATAATGTAATGTAATGGGAATTACATTATCAGTTACATATGCATTGATTGAAGGGTTTTTTTAATCCAATTAAACAGTTTTGTAAATACTGTGACAAGATTTTAGTGACATGTCTCTTTATCATAAAAACTCAAGATTTATAGGGCTTTTAAAAAAGCTAGTCATTTCCATGTTTATTGTACAGTTTTCTCTCAATTATTTAAATGACTTCTTGAAAGTGTCAGAATTCACAAGGTCCTAATTGTCATAATTCTCTATCTTGAAAATCCAAATTATTGCATAGTCAAATAGCATATGATAACCAGTTGACGTGCTAAAATACTTAAACTGTCTTCTATATAGCAAAGCCAATTTTTCATTCTTTTTGAAATTTATCTTAGTTTTCATTTCTAGGCCTGAAAGGCCATACTATACCACCAAAATGTTTTGACATCTTTCTTAGAGAAGATGAAATAAAACTGGCTTTATACCAAAAGTGTTAGTTCTTTTAGACAATAATTGAAGGCACTAGCTGAGGAAAACAAATCTTTACTATGAATCAGAGCTGGTCTCTAATTTGTATGTGTTTCCTGAAATGTAATGTTTTTGTGATTTGCATTTATTTTTGGCCTAAGTGACATTTTGACCATATAATTTACTTTTAAAACTTACAATAAATGCTTTTTTCTTCCAGGCTAAACTATTTCCTAGTGCATAATGAAGGTAATTTTGATGATAATACATGAGTTCTTCAAACATTTTGGAAGAAATGCTTCAAATTTCAAGGGTGGTATGATGTCCACAAATCGCTGAGTCTGCTTGATTCTTTTTAGAATCAGGCCTCTTGATACTAATTTATAATGAGAAAACTATTTTAAATTAAACATTTATTCAAAATTTTACATCTGAATGAGAAAACATTACATGAGGGAATGATATAAATAGTTTCATCTTATGTATAAAAATAAAGATTTGGGGCAGCCAGAATGTTTCAAAGCTACCTTTAAATCTGTTACATACTGAACATTTATTTTAAGATGGAGTTTTAATTACCATATGTAACAGTGCATGAAAAATGAGCTGTCTTTGAGTTGTTAAATATTTCCCCTCAAGAGAAAGATAATGTTTGTTTTTTTATTTTGAATGTTTTAATTTATTGTCAAGTGGTTAATATTCTTCAAATATAACATGCTGTCTATTGCATGAGTTATATCTCAGTTTTAAAAAATGCAAGTCATGTTACTCCTCTGCTCAAAAAGTTATTTCCAGATTTCCCTTTTTTATCTAAAGTTTTGTATAATTTTTTTCAGTTCACTCTAAATGATTTAATATAGGTCTAAAATTTGAATATTAGTTGACTTGTATATCACTATTAGGAATCCAAATTCTCTACATTTGCAATGACACTGTCATTGAACAACAAAATCCATTATCCTAGAAGTGTTTGTAAATTGGAATATCATGGAAAAGAAAAGCTCAGACTTTCGAATGTTAAAGTGGGGCATCCTTTCCAACTTTGACTTATCATTCTTAGCATTTTGGACTAAGGCTAAAACCTTAGTTTCCTAAATCATATCAAAAGAGAATACTGAAGAAACTGGAAGATGTGCATAACAAAAGGCCTAGGAGAGACATAATGGCTGTCTTCTCACATCTGAGGTAGAGTCATTTGTAAGGCTTTATTGTTTTTTGTTTGTTTGTTTTTTTGAGACGGAGTCTTCCTCTGTCGCCCAGGCTGGAGTGCAGTGGTGCGATCTGGGCTCACTGCAAGCTCCACCTCCCAGGTTCACGCCATTCTCCTGCCTCATGTAAGGCTTTATTCTTAAAAATATCTTTATCCTACGTAACGCCGGAGGGCAGAATAAGGACCATTACATGGCTGTTATGGCAAGGCAAATTTCAATCTACAGTAATAAAGTACCAGTTTATAATTTTTCAAAAGCTCCAGAAATCATTAGGAGTTACATCTTTCCATCACTGGAAGTGTCCAAGCAAAGGCAAAAAAAAAAAAAAAAAGAAAGAAAGCTATTATTAGAAGTATTCGATGCTTTTCAGTCTGCAGAGGATAGGATTTCCTTCTGCCTTATAACTGTTGCACATCTAGTTATTCCCTGTATTTACTTGTACCTTGAATTTAGCTTGAATTTTTAGCAAGCCACTGGAAACCTAACTTAATCTCTCTGTTCCACATAAAACAGTACTACTACTATTTGCTCAGCATCTGAAGAGGCTATTTTCAACACAAATGTGATTCAGAGTAAAATTAAGCAGAGGGACCAGATAAATTATTAGTTCCTTCAGCCTCACCGTCCCCTTCATAATCAGGTTTCACAGTAGAGATTTTGATTAAGCCTAACTATACTTAAGTATAGAAACACATTTTAAATCCATTTGTAAATGCTTTTTGTATTATCTACACGGCTTTTTGTTAACAAATTTCTTAGAAGTGGCATAGTATAGTAGAAAAAATGTTTTAAGTAATTTATTATATTCAAGTGGTTAGTATTTCTTAAATATAAGATACTATGTAAAATGCAAATATAAAATCCCCTGGCCCTGTCACAATATGTGTGCAGCCTTGCAAAAATTACCTAATCTCTGAATGTTTTTCCCTCTTCTTCTCATGGGAAAGTTAAATTAGGGCATTTATAAATAACCTAGCTTATATTAGATGTTGCATCGACGTAGATCTATTTCTGTAAAGACAAACACTCTTCCTGTTAGCCATCATGCTAGGACATGCTCTCCATGTTTTGGGATTCTGTTAAAGACCTTTTAACTTCACTAGATACTGTTATATAGCAATACCCAATTTTCTAAAGTGCATGGCAAAACAAAAATGGGAATTAGATACTAGAATACTAAAACTGTCTTCTAGACCAACCCTTTTGTATGACAAGGAGGAAACTAATATTGCTATGGTTTAAAAGTGTCCCCCAAATTTAATGTGTTAGAACATATTCCCCAAATTCATATTTTTGATGGTATTTAGAGATGGGGCCTTTGGGAGATAATTAGGATTAAGTAAGGTCATCAGGGTGTGGGGCCTGATGAGACTGGTGGCTTTATATGGACAGTGGCCTGAGTTAATAGGCATTCTTGCTGTCTTGCTATGGAACTGCCTTCTGCCATGTTAGGGTACACAAGGACCTGACCAGATACTACTGTCATGCTCTTGGACTTCCCAGCATCTAGAATTGTAAGAAATAAGTTTCTTTATAAATTACCCAGTCTCAGGTATTCAGTTATAGCAACAGAAAGTAGACTAAGAGGATTATTTACCTTGTGTCAAATTAAAGCTGGGACCAAAACCTCTTGGCCTCTATGTTTCAAGTTCCAAAGCTGATTTCCCTTTTACTACATACCTGTGTATATCTCTCCCATAGAGATTCACTGTAGTTAACATGAAAGACTCAACAGTTGGTGAGATTTTAGGAACTCTAGAGCACTACCAGTATGGTATTAAAAATTTGCTAATCTATCCAGAATGTAAATTTTAATGGAAAAAATGTGAATTGATTGTGTTTTGCTTTCCTCAGTTGCAAACATAAAGGCTATACACAAACATAAATTTGAGCTTTTAAAAAATATTTTAAATAATTACAATTACAAGCAAAATGCAAAGTCTGGGAGCTTCTTGGTTAATGTTGAACTAAGCAATGGTTAAAGTCCCTTCCTGTTCTAATTTACTGTGATTAGAAATAGTAAGTAGTGTTCTTAGTAATAATTATGTGCTCATTTTAATAGGTGAAGTTTATGGCCAGGAAAATACAATCAGAAAAAATAGTGACCACATAGGAAATGTATTTTGAATTTAAAATTCTGAGGCTAATAACAAATATTTAACACTCATAATGGAGCATGGCAAGGAAATTAATTTGGTATCGGCAAGCTGGAACTCAATTTCCTATGACATTAACAAAATCTATAATTATAGCTGCTGAATCAAGAAGAAAATGTAAAATGGTTTTATATGGTTTTCTTTGTTGGATCACTCATACTTTCATCATGTGTAATATCTAATTAGTTAAAAAGGTCTAAACTCTATCTAGAATATAAATTTTAATAGAAAAAAGGTGATTATACATTGTTTTCCTATGTATTTTCACTTTTCAAGTGTTTAGTCGCAGTTATCAAAAAACTTCATAATGTGCCAATTTTTGAAAAAATTTTCCCACCTACTCTAAATTCCGTTCTATTCCTAGGATACAAAAGCCTGCCTTATAATTCTTTTTAGAATCTTTTATTAAAAAGTATATATACATATGATATTGTATACTGCAACTTTAACATCAGCCACAGAACTTCTTGAATATTGATCATGAGAACAAATTATAAATAACATGGCTTTGATGCCCTTGTTTAGATAGGCTTTATTTTTCTTTTAAATTGAACTTTAT
Organism: Hylobates moloch; assembly: GCF_009828535.3. Taxonomy (NCBI): domain Eukaryota; kingdom Metazoa; phylum Chordata; class Mammalia; order Primates; family Hylobatidae; genus Hylobates; species Hylobates moloch. Next base: position 70,392,133 of record NW_026652287.1, read on the forward strand.
CAAGACCTGGCCATGATCCTACTGGAAAAACTACTGCAGATGATGTACATCAAATAAGTCAGTCTGGTTCTTAATATTACGTTTTTAATCTTAATTGGTGGAACACTATTCAAAGAAAGGACTAGCTGCTTTTTCTGTGCTACTTCCACCTTCCACAGGGAACAGAGATTTTAAGTGACCTCAGAGCTTAACATTTCTGAGCTTTCCTGGAGTTCTTACTACCATTCTGACTTACAAGTAAGTGGTGACCTGTATTCTGAAACTGAGGGGCTGACATATCCAATCTTCCTTGGGAATGTGATAAAGCAGCTCCGCTTCAAGTAAGTAAAACTAATAAACACTTCCAGTGTTTCATTAAGAATAAAATAGAAATTGATTTAATTTGTGAAGTCTTAATATGTTTGACTTTCAATAAAGATGTGAAGATAAAGTGTTCAGAGAAAAGCTAAATTAAAAACAGGAAACAGGAGAAAAATGTCTAAAGAACAGAAGACACAAGTTTCTTTAAATACTTTAAGAATAATTGCCAAGAAAGAAATTGACTAAATGCAGAACTGAAAGAAAATGGATTTTAAAACTTCAAGAATTTCAGTTAAAATAAGATAGAATTTTCTGATTTTGTTCCCTAGACTTAGACCACCGTACTTCAGTTTTGAGGCAAAGGTTTCATTCACAGAAGACTTTGAGCTCTGGAATCATTGAAAAATGAACCATATTCGTTAAATTATTGGTAGTCCCCCAACTGCTGTGCATTAATAGGAATTAATTCTGCCTCATTTCAGTTCCTCAACATACTGAGCTAGAATAATTGTATCTTATTATTTGTTCATGATTGCTTCAGATCTTAGACATGGCTTTTCGTTTCTTGGAAAAGAAGATTATAACAATAGAAAAAAGATATTTCCTATGTTTTTTATTTTTCCTGCAATAGGAAAAAGATTCAGATTGAAGATTTGTGATTTTGGGTTATGTTATTTCAACTATTAAACTCACTTTTAAGCAATGTAATCACTTACAATTGTCTTTATGCTAACAAGAAAATACAATTCTTACATTTAAATTAAAAAAAGAAAATCTCAAAACCTGAAAGGTATTAGAGAACAAAGCATCTTCCTAATTTGGAAGTTTTTCAAACTCTACATCTTCTTAATTTGTTGAGAAAAAGACACTAGGATCTTCCTGTAATTAATTTGCCCATTGCTGGGAAATACTTGTTACCTGTCATACATAATGTACTGCTTCAAAATAACGTATCAGAACTGCAGTCGAAAGATACTCAATACCAGTTAAGTAACATTTGAAGTCCAGGAAAGAGAAGTCAAGAATTCCATGATTCCATGTTTCCGTATTCATCAGGAACATAATTAAGAGTTTATTCATTTGAGACTTACAAGCAAGCAAAAAAAGTTTATGTAGTTTGCAAGGAAGTTAATATTCTGATTTTATTCTTCGAAATGTAGATATAAATAGCTCTCAAGTTTGATTTTATGATAAAAGTGTGGTTTGGGAAAAGGTAATTCTAACTTTAAAAAGATCATGAAAAGAATAGAGGCTGCAGCATAGTTAGCGTAACTAGGGGTGGAGGGGGCAACGGCAAGAATTAAGAGCAGAACACAGGTCTAGAAAAAGTACCTGTCCCAAAGTGGGTCTGCCCGCCCTCGCTTTAAGCAGCGCTCCTGGAAACCTCATCTACAAATCCTGGGGCGGGTCAGGGGTGGCAAGACTCCTAAGGAGGGAAACGACAGAAATGATTCTGTTCTTGGGAGCCCCAAAGCAAGAATACTTTTCTGATGGGAAAAGTGGTATTTCTTTCCAGGCTGCAAAGCTCTCCACCTTTTTCCTTTGGTCTCAGTCAGCCCCAGCCATGGGGGCAAATCAAGTTGGGGTAGACTCGGCTGCCGGAGACCTAAGTTGCCACAAGGGTCACCAAGAACCTAAGCAGCAAGTTTCCTTCGTCCAGCCTCCTGCCCCCACGCACGTTGCCTCCACAGCAAACTCCACCTGACTCAGCTTGTTTAACTCCAATCCTGCAGCCCTCCCGGCCGCAGCAGGGTCAGGGGGCGCGAGTCTGCCCCAAGACGGTTAGGAGGCCCAAGTCCTGGGACTTGGGACGGTTACTGCGCTCCCTGGGGCGGCTGCGCTGGCGGCGTGGGCGCGGCTGGGTCACGCCTCCGGCACCGCCGCCCGCCAGCCCGCTCCTGGCATGGGAACTTGCGGTTCAGTTGTCCCCGGGGACCTCCCAGCGCACACCGCTAGCCCGGGGCTTTCACCTCGATCAGCCCGGCCTGGGCGGCCCGTGTCCTCCTACACCGCCACCCGTGCCCGCTTCCCGGGGTGCGCCCGGAGCCTGGCCGCTCTCCCTGCAGGTGACCAGTCCTCGTTTGGAGTTCAAGATTCCCGCCGCTCCACTTGAACTCCACCCTCCCCTCTTATTATTATTATTATTATTAACTTCCCTCCGGTTAAGCTAAATTGATCTTAATCTTTCATCTCGGACGTCCCTCTAAGGGGACTGAGCGAAGATTCCGATTGCAAGTCGCCGCTGTTGCTTGTGCCCGTCAGCTCCTCGCCCAAAGGAGACGCCCCCGAGCGGGGCGGGGCGGGGCGGGGCGGAAGGGCCCAGGTCGGCTGTGGACGGGGCGGGGCGGAGCCTCCTCCTGCACGGGGGAGCCCCCGGGCTCGCCCCAGCTCAGACACTCCTAGCCTTGGGGCAGCTGCCGGGCGAGTCCGCGGAATAGCGGCCAGCGGGCGATGGAGACAGAGAGACACCCGACGAGAGGAGGCGGGGTGGGGGAGGCGGGGAGAGTGCGGGGGCGGAGGCTGGCAGGGGGCGCTGGAAGCTGGAGCGGTCCGTGCGCTCCCCGCGCCCGAGGGTGCAGGAGGCTCTGAAGCGGCTGCTGCACCGCGGGGCCCAGGCGGCGGCTGGGGGGCTGGGGGGCTCTGCCGCCGCCGCCGGGGGCGTCGCTGGCCTCGGCCCCTTTGTTCTCGCGCGCTCCCCCTCGCCGCCCACTCCCCTGCTGTCGCGCGGCGGCGGCGGTGGCGGCGGCGGCTCCTCCCGCCCGAGGCAGTCGGGCTCGGCGCCGGGGGCGGGAGGGGGCGGGGGGAGCACGCCAGCCGCCGAGAGTGGGGGGCGATGGCGAAGCTCCGGGTGGCTTACGAGTACACGGAAGCCGAGGACAAGAGCATCCGGCTCGGCTTGTTTCTCATCATCTCCGGCGTCGTGTCGCTCTTCATCTTCGGCTTCTGCTGGCTGAGTCCCGCGCTGCAGGATCTGCAAGCCACGGAGGCCAATTGCACGGTGCTGTCGGTGCAGCAGATCGGCGAGGTGTTCGAGTGCACCTTCACCTGTGGCGCCGACTGCAGGGGCACCTCGCAGTACCCCTGCGTGCAGGTCTACGTGAACAACTCTGAGTCCAACTCTAGGGCGCTGCTGCACAGCGACGAGCACCAGCTCCTGACCAACCCCAAGGTAAGAACGCCCCGCGCACCCAGGGGCTCCCCGCGAGGGAGGTTTGGAGGCAGCGTCGGTGTTAGACTGCGCGGGGAGGGTTCGGCGTGTGCTCTCATTGCTAGGAGGAGACCAGGTGGCGCAGGCTGTGCTCAAACCAGGAATGACTACATCAGGGAGCCCCGGGGCTCCGGTCTTTCAGGTGGGTTTACGCGCGGCGACCAGTGGTGCCCAGAGGGTTACTTTAAAACCTGACTTGCCTGGTCTCAGATTTTGAGGCCTCGACCCAGTCCGGGTCCTGCGCCTACCGGACTGGGTTTGGAGAAGTGCAAGGAGCCAAGAAAGTTAACTTTTCCTCCATTTAAAGCCAGTGGTTAGCGGGGATCCACCTACTCCAGCTCACGGCCAAGGTCCGAGCTTCAGCTGGTCTCATCTAGAACGCAGATGGAATGACCTTCCTTGAAAGGTCGAGGGGACTCTCGAAAGTTGTGAGAGAGTTCCTTACCTTTTCGCTCTACACAGGCATTTTCAACTTGGGGTTCAAAGATAAGCTTTTGTGGCTTGACAAACGACCTCGAATCAAATATGGAATATTGCGGGTCCATTTTGGGAAGTACAGAGGGCTCCTAGTTTTCATGAAATAGGTTCTCAAAAGAGTCTACGGGGAGCCTAGTTACCCTTTGTATTTAGGGACAGTCAGGAGTCCTCTGGAGAACAGTAAAACTTGCTGAAAATAGAAAACTTTCAGTGAAATGTACCTAATATGACTTCTTTGACAACTTCTTTTGGTCTCGAAAGCAAGCAAGAAGAAAAAGAAAAAGAAAAAGAAAAAAAAAAAAAGATAAAACCTGGTTAGGACTCCCGGGATGGAGAGCAGCGAGAGGAAGTCTCAGAAAACTGTTCCCAATGGAGAAAAATAACTTATAAAAAGCAGTGTCCTTAGCCTGTGAACTAATTGGCTTTGTAGTGCACCTGGTTCTGGTTCCGTTTTTACTTCCCTTGATCTTTTCTGCTCTCCTTGTTGCTTAACTATCAAAGGTATGTATCTTTTTAAAAGTTACTGACGTTTTTCCTTTTTTTGAGGGATCAAGCAGAAAAACAGTCCAAAAGGGAATGCATCTTGTGTTCACAGGAAAACTTTCTGTTAACTCTAACAAGATATATTTATATTAATCCAAAAGAAAAAAATTCTACATCAATATTGTAATAGTATTTAAAACAAGCTTACCATCACTCTGCAATAAAACTTGTGGTCTTACCTCCTGAACAGTAAATTCTTGAATTTGAGACATTTAAAAAAATTTTCTTTTTAAAAATATGAATGACTCCTCTCAAAAAAAAAATGCTCCTGTCGACAAATGAATATTGATTTACCTTAAAAATATCAATAATACATAAGCAGTAAATATAGGACTAAGAATATAGAATTTGGAGTATAATGTTAAAGAACTTGAAGAGGTGATAACGATAACGTCTCAGAGACAAATGTAACTTGATCCTCTTAATGCTCAGGAATTTAAAAAGAAATCTCAGGGTTTTAGAAACATCATTTTCTTTTAGAATTAAATCAATCATGTCAAAGATAAGTGCCAACCAGTAGTAATGATTTAGAAATTATATGGCAGTTCATCATTTAGAAGTTGTTATTATAGTTGGTGAAACGTTGCTAATTATTTTAAGATAGTGGTTCAAGCACTAATAAATTTCACATCTATATATACATATATATGCACACACACATTAATAAATGGCTAATATCTAATCAAGACATGGACAAATTATAATTTATTACAAAAAGACTGCTTCACACTTTTCAGGCAGTTTGAAGGATCTGGCAGAAAAAGTAAATTGAAATCATTGGGACATTGATTTTTAAATTACCTAGAAGCAATCACAATGCTTTATGTAATACTAAGATTTCTCCTCTGTCTTTTCTTTCTCTCTCTGTCCCCTGAAGATAATCATTTTTTTTTCCAGTGCCAGTTCAGATCTTGGCAACAGTTGTTTTGAAAAGTTACCTGAACAAAATACGTTTTATAAAGTATTCAGGAACTGACAGAACTGGAGAAGGATATATTTATGTTACAGAAGTCATAGACAACATCCTATTCATTTTAGTCAAGGTTTTCTCAGCCAAACCAATTTATATCTCTTTATCCAGATTATAATTATGTTGTAGCATTTATAGACTATAAGTTTGTTCTTTAGCATCACCTTTCTATTTTTGACTAATAAATGCTCAATTTGGAAATTCTTATAAGCAGTGTGATGGAAAAATTCAATGTAATAAAAATACTATGCCAGAGTCAAGTACATAAGCAGAGTGTTTCCACAGTGTCCCTGCAATTAGGCAATACCCATTGTCCATTCCTGTTGGATCTTGGCTGCCTAGATCTTTTCTTTGCCTTACTTTACCTCTTTATTGAAGGCCTATGCTTCCCCTCTGTTTCTTTGTAGAATGTCTAGATTCCCAACAGTGTCTTGAATGTCAACCACCTCCAAGCTTTTCTTCATGACCCACCAACACAAGAAACCACTTAGGAAATCACTCCTTAGAAAAATAGAATAAGGACTTTTTTCCTCTCCCTTGAGTTTCCTGCATTAATTACAGTAAGAGGCAGGAGAGGGAAAGAATACATGGCAAATACAGAATTTCTTAAGCCATAAACTGCTAAAGAAGATACTGTGAGTAAATTTGATCTTTGACTAATAATTTCTTTAAAATACCTTGAGTTCCTACTGAATTTATTTGTATTTTGAATCATATCCTTATTGTCTAAAGCAATTACTATATCCAGTCTTGTAATAGAGTATTCAAGGCAACAAATTGTCCACAGGGAGATTATCTCTGTGGATTAACCATAGCAAAATCTAAATTTGGGGTCAGCTTCCTCTTGCTACTATTCCAGTCACTGCGCTATCTCTTTGTGACTCATAGTTGTATATGCTAGGAGCGATGGTTCTCACCTATGGCTGTACATTAGAATCACCCGGGGAACTTTAAAAAGAAGTTCTTATGGCTGGGTCCAAGTCTCCAAGATTCTGATCTGGTCTTGGGTGGGACCTGGGCATTGATGTTTTTTAAAAGTTCTGCAATGATTCTAATGTGAAGACAAGATTCAAAAACCACTATCTTAGAAAATGTTCTCATCTGCTATGCAAGAAAAACAACCTGAGAACCAAAAAGGAGTCATTGTGATTAATATTTGTGTTTTCAGATTAAAAGATACTGTTGCTGCTACTGAATTTTTTTTTTTTTTTTTTTTGAACGGAGTCTCGCTGTGTCACCCAGGCTGGAGTGCAGTGGCATGATCTCGTCTCACTGCAAGCTCCACCTCCCGGGTTCATGCCATTCTCCTGCCTCAGCCTCCCAAGTATCTGGGGCTACAGGCGCCCACCACCACGCCCGACTAATTTTTTCTATTTTTAGTGAGATGAGGTTTCACCGTGTTAGCCCGGATGGTCTCGATCTTCTGACCTCGTGATCCACCCCCGCTTTGGCCTCCCAAAGTGCTGGGATTACAGGCCTGAGCCACCATGCCCGGCCAGTGCTACTAAATTTAGGGAGTCAGTATAAAAGGAAATTCTGAAGGAAAGAGAGAGTATTATTTAACATTATTATGCAAATAATAGTTTAAAACCAATAAGCTTAAATGAAATGAACTTGATTCCAGACATTTGCATAATTATATACATTGGATGGCCAAAAAAAAAAAAAGATGAATTTTTAAAACTGCCCTCTTGTATGTGAGACAAGACAGAGTGAGTGATTAGAGATAATATGTTTATTTCATTTATTTATTTATTTATTTTTGAGTCTCATTCTGTTGTCCAGGCTGGAGTGCAGTGGCATGATCTCAGCTCACTGCAACTTCCGCCTCGTGGGTTCAAGCAATTCCCCTGCATCAGCCACCCGAGTAGCTGGGCTTACGGGCATGTGCTACCACGCCCAGCTAATTTTTGTATATTTAGTAGAGACAAGGTTTCACCATGTTGGCCAGGCGGGTCTCCAACTCCTGGCCTCAAGTGATCCCCCTGCCTCAGCCTCCCAAAGTGCTGGGATTACAGGTGTGAGCCAACATGTCCGGTCTATATGTTTATTTTTATTTTGAGTTTTTTTTTTTTCCCTTCCTCTAATAATAAAAACCTAGAAACAAAGGATAAAGGCTCCTTCTAAGAAACCAGTACTCTAAAAGTGAGAGAAATGCATTAAGGAGAAAAAAAACTTAGGTGGGACTGAACAAGGCTTCAGGCTTTATGTTTGCTGAAGCTAGATGTACCTAACTACAGGGCATGGTGGCTCGCAGTCACCTAGGCCCTCTCCACATCCACTCAGGTACCCTGTCCCAGTGCACTGTAGGGAGAAGCAGTGTGGCCTGCCTGGAGTTGTTTCTGAACTCCTTCCTGGAACATTCAGTTGGATACATTTTGCACTCTAGAGACATCCATCATGTCAGAACTACATGATAAAAGGCTAGGCAGAATTGTGATGACTTCTTTGTAACCTTTATTTATCTTGAAAAAGCGGCATTTCTTGTTTGTTTTTCCTTTGTAGATTATGTTATATAATGTTTGGTATATACATAAAATTCAATCAGGAAATCCTTTTTCAGCATCTATTATAATGATCAAAGAACTGGGCAAGAAACAAGACGGCATACAAAGATGAATTTGTTCATTTAACAAATATTCATGAAACATCTATCCTGTGTTATGTGTGCATTCAGGTGCTGAGACTAGAATATAGGTCAAAACAAAGTTCCTGCACTCATGGCACTTACATTCTGCTGGGAAGTAACAGACAAGAAATAAATGTATAATGCCATGTCATGTAATGATAGGTGGATAAAGAAAATTTGGGCAGAATAAGAGTATAGATAATGACAAAATAAGTGAAGGGCTCTTCTTTTGGACAGGGTGGTCAGGGAAGGCCACTCTGATGAAGTGACATTTACACAGAGACCCAAAGAACATGAGGGGATGAGCAGAGACAGAAGGGATGTAAGTAATGAATCCTGTGGCTATCTGGAGACAAGAGTGTCCACCAGCTGAGGAAATAGCAAATGCAAAGGCCCTGTGGCAAGAGTCTGTGTGAGGAACTGTGAGGGCGAAAGAGAGGATGGACCACAGTGAGCAAGGTGGACAGTGGGAAATGAGGTTAGGGTCCTAAAGAACATGATAGGGACTTTGGATTTTATTCCAAGCATGATGGCAATATGTGACATTAAGCGGGGCTGAAATATCATCAGACTTAGACTTTTAAAAAATGCAAATGATCCCTCTCGCTGCTGAATTGAAAATAGAATTTATGTGTATGTTTACGTGCACATGCACACATTCTGACTTGTGCAGTGAGAGGTGCAGAGGCAAGACTTGAAACAGGAAGTCCTGTAGGACAGGCAAAAGATGTTGGTGGCTTAGATCAGTTGGTAGCACTGGTAAAATTTACTAATGAATTGGATATGAGGAATGAGGGAAAGAGGAGTTGAGAATGGCTCCAAAGTTTGTGTCAATTGCAACTGGGTGAACGGAGGTGCTTTTAGTGATGGGAAAAACTAAAGGAATAGTAGTTCTGGAGGAGTGTGGATGAAAATCAAGGGTTCAGTTTTGCATATGCCTAACAGACATTAAATATGAGGATGAATCCATGAGTCTCTGTCCTCAAAGAAATTATTACCTAGCAGAGGAGATAAGAACACAAATGACTATCAAACAAGGCAGAATGTCAAGTTCTACAGAGAGGTACAAACATTATGATATGAACATCCAGAGGGAAAAAGTTAGGGGGAAAGCTTCATGGAGAAAGAAGCATTTGCTATGAGTCTGAGGATGAACAGAGTTTCATCTTGGTGGTGGGGAAAGGGAGGCAGGGCGGAATGAAGAGAACATCAAGGAAGATAAAGTGCAAGAAACAAAGCTATGAGCTGTGTGAGTGTGGGGTGTGTTGGGGGATCTGCAGATGGACTGGTGTGTGTGGAACACAGGGCACATAGAGTGAGGTCTTGCGGGTAAGACGGAAGAGTAAATTGGAACCCACAGTGTAGAAGACCCAGATAGCCAGGATGGGTTTGCTAGACACTGGGAAGCCATGGTAGGAGGAATAATGTCTCCCTTCCACAATGTCCACATCATAACGCTCAAAAACTGTAAGTGTCTTATGTCACATAGCAAAGAGAAATTAGAGTTAAAGAGGGAGTTAAGGTTGTTAATCAGTTGATGTTAAAATAGGGAGATTATCCTGAGTTATCCAGGCAATCCCAATGGAATCACAAGATTCTTAAAAGTAGAAGACAGAGGCAGAAGGTCAGAGTGATAGAATTTGAGAAAGATCCAACCAGCCATTGCTAGCTTTGAATACAGAAGAGGGCCATGCGCCAAAAAAAAGCATGTAGACTCCTTCTCCAAGGAAGTGGTAAAAGGCAAGAAAATGAATTTTCCACTAGGCATTCAGAAGAGAACACAGCCTGGCATCTTGGTTTTAGCCCAGTGAGACACATTCTAGACTCTGACCTCCAGAATTGTAAGATAATAAATTTGTGCCATTTTAAGCCACTAAGTTTGTGTTACAGCAGCAATAGGAAACTAATACAGAAGTCAAGGACAGTTTTTGAGTAGGTGACTATTGTGATCAGATATTTAAAGGCGTGGTCAGAATATTTCTTTAGAAACAATCTAATTTGGGCTGGGTGTGGTGGTTCTTACCTATAATCCCAGCTACTTGGGAGGCTGAGGCCTGTACCACATAGTAAGATCCCATATCTTAAAAAAATATAAAGGAAATTGGCTGGTCATTGTGGTACACACCTGTAGTCCCAGCTGCTCTGGAGGCTGAGGAGGGAGGATTTCTTGGGCCTAGGAGTACAAGACTGCCGTGAGCTAAATTTATTTTAAGTATGTGCTTTAGGACTTTAGCTTGGGTGACAGAGCAAGACTCCATTTCTAAAACAAAAGCAATCTAATCTGCAGGATGCTATGATCTATCTGTCTGAGATTACTTATCAATCTATCTCCAACCCCCATTTGTGGATGTCATTTATGAAGATCTCAATTATATCTGTAAGGTCCCCAAAACTTATGCATAAAAAAGAATCAGAAACGAAAAATCAAAAGAGATTTGTGACATTACAATACATATCAGTTATAATTTCCTTAAAAATACATTTATTTGATCACAAACTTGCCTCATTATATAGATTTTTATGAGTTGACACATTTAGTTTATTTAAAATGTTTTGGGCACTTATTTATGAATGAAGATGTCAAGTTTTATTTCCTTTGGGTTTGAATTTTTTTTCAGTCCTTAGCAGAATTTCATATTCAGTTTAGTTCCTAGATCAGCAGTACATTTATATTACAATTACCATAATTACTCACAGTAAAATACTGAACAGAATAGTTTTTAACATTGCATATGTTTGCAACCATTCCTCATGCTGAGCCTTAGGTATTCTCTGCAACACATAAATTAATGTGTAAAAATTTGTACTTATGAGTTGTAATATCCTCTTCTATTCTTTTAAAATAACCAATATAATACTTGCAAATCATTATGTTTATTAAGTTATCTAATTCTGTGGCCATTTTTGTAAATAAACTAAGATACATTTATTTTAAGTAAGTGCTTTCTTGAATACTGTAATCCAACAGATTAGGTTACTAGATGGTCTCTTTATACCGAAGCACATGTGAAAAAATATCTAGACTTGCTTCGTCTTCATGTAATTGATGCAGTTGATCAAATGGACTTTGAAACCTCATCTAATGTCCAGTTTACTGGTTTTAATCTAACTATATTACAGCAGCATATATTGATATTATATTTCACTGGAGAAAACGAAATCCTGGAAAGTAGAAATTTAGTCCATTTTGTTCTTTGTAATACATATATTTATGATTATCTTTATCCAAACAGTTTTATTTTAAAATAGACCTAAAGAAGGGAAAACCAGACAATAATACTCTATAGTGAGTGCTGAATTTGTAATTCTTATTTTAGTTACCTTTTGTTTTCTCTGTTTCAAGGATAAAAATGGCAACAAAATTAATCACTATTTCTCCCAAACCCACTTTTGTTCTAGAGTTTTTTGTTTCTGTTAGTTGTATCATCATTTTCTGGTATTAATATTTTTTATAAATTTCACTGCCACTCTTTTGTTCAGTGCTATCTTTTGCTTTGATTACTATATCTGTTCATTGAGTTTATGGCTAGTCTATTTCTTCCTCCAAACCGGTGGTTTTCAAAGTGTGGTCAGTGGACGGGCAGCATCAGAATTATCTGTGAACTTGTTAGAGATGCACATTCTGGCTGAGTGTGGTGGCTCACACCTGTAATACCAATACTCTGGGAAGCTGAGGCAGGAGGATTGCTTGAGGCCAGGAGTTCAAGACCAGCCTGGGGAACATAGCCAAGACCACATCTCTACAAAAATTAAAAAAAAAAAAAGAGCCAGACATGATGACGCACACCTGTAGTCCTAGCTACTCAGGAGGCAAAGGCTCCTTGCTTGAGCTGAGGAGGTCAAGGCTGCAGTAAGTTATGATCATACCACTGTCATGCAACCTAGGGAACAGAGCAAGACCCCATCTCTAAAAAGAAAAGAAATGCATATTCTCAGGTCCCATCCTCAACCCAATGAATCAAAAGCTCCACCTGAGTTTCAGATTTAGTAGTTCCGTGTTGGGGTTCAACAATGTGTAGGGGTCCTATACATATTAGCTCTCACTCCTTATTCCTCCAACTTGGTCATGGTATATAATTCTTTTTATAGATTCCTGGATTTTGTTTGCTAAAATTTTATTGAGGATTTTTGCATTTATATTTATACAGGATATTTGTCTGTCGTTTTCTTGTGATGTCTTTGTCTGATTTTGGTATCATAGTAATAGAATGAGTTGGGAGGTGTTCCCCCTTCTGTTTTTTTGGAAGAGTTTGTGATTATACACCATGGTGAAGTGGGATTTATTCCAGGAATGCAAGTTTGGTTCAACGTGCTAAAACCAATCAATGTAATAGATTATTAGCATAAAGGACAAGAAAAGCATAATTATCTCAGTATATGGAGAAAAAAACATTGACAAAATTTAACAATCCTTTCATGATAAAAAAAAAAAAACCAACAAATTAGGAATAGAAGGGAACTTCCTCAACCTGAAAAAGGATACCTATGAAAAACCCTCAGCTAATATCATGCTTAATGATGAAACATTGAAAGCTTTACCACTAAGATTGAGAAGAAGACAAGGATGTCCGCTCTTACCACTCTTGTTCAACATTGTAGTGGCAGTTCTAGCCAGGGGCAGTTAAGCAAGAAAAAGAAATAAAAGGCAACCAGATTGGAAAGGAAAAATAAAACTATTTTCAGAAATCACATGATCTTATATATAGTAACTCCTAAAGAACCTCCCCTAAAATTTATTAGAGCTAATAAATGAATTCAGCAAAGTTGCAGGATACAATATCAATATACAAAAATTAATTATATTTTTATACACTAGGAATGAACAATCCAAAAATGAAATTAAGAACACAATTCTGGCTGGGCATGATGACTCACACCTGTAATCCCAGCACTAGGGGAGGCCAAAGCAGGAGGACCGCTTAACCCGGGAGTTCAAGACCAGCCTAGGCAACATGGCGAAACCCCACCTCTACAAAAATTAAAAAAAAAAATAGCCAGATGTCATGGCACGTGCCTGTAGTCCCAGCAACTTGGGAGGCTGAAGTGGGAGGATCACTTGATCCTGGGAGATTAAGCCTGCAGTGAGCTGTGATCATGCCACTGCACTCCAGCCTGGGCAACAGAGTGAGACCTTGTCTCAAAAAAAAGAAAAAAGAATGTAATTCCATTTATAATAACAAAAATAAAATGTCTTGGAATAAATTTTATAAATTTAACAAAAGTCCAAGACTTATAACCTGAAGACTACAAAGCACTACTGAGAAAAATTACAGAAGACTTAGATAAATGGAAAGACATCCTTTGTTCATGGATAGGAAGACCCAATATTGTTAAGATGGCAATATTCCTCAGGTTGATCTACAGATTCATTACAGTCTCTAGCAAAACCCCAGCTGGATTAGTTATTTTTTCTTTTTGCATAAATCGACAAGCTGATTCTAAAATTCACATGGAAATGCAAGAGAACCATAATAAAACCATCTTGAAAAAAGAGAACAAAATGGAAAGATTCACATTTCCTGAGATACATTGGAAATATTGCAGATTTGGTTCCAGACCACTTCAACAAAGCCAATATTACAATAAAAGAGTCACACAGATTTTTTAGTTTCCCAGTACATATAAAAATTACATTTGTACTATATTAATGTGCAGTACCATTATGTCTTAAAAATGTACATACCTTAATTTAAAAATATTTTATTACTGAAAAATGCTGATAATTATCTGAGCCTTTAGAAAGTCATAATCATTTTGCTGGTGGAGGATCATGCCTCGGCGTTGATGGCTGCTGACTAATCAGGGTGATGGTTGCTGAAGGTTGAGGTGGCTGTGGAAATTACTTAAAATAAGACAGTGAAGTTTCCTGCATCAATTGACTCTTCCACAAAATGTTTCTCTGTTGCGTGTGATGCTATTTAATAGCATTTTACTTACAGTAGAACTCCTTTCAAAATTGGAGTCAGTCCTCTCAAATCCCTCCAGTGCTTTAGGAACTCAGTTTAGGTAATATCTAGATTATTTGTTGTCATTTGTCATCTCAACAGTGTTCACAGCATCTTCACCAGAAGTGGAGTCCATCTCAAGAAACCATTTCCTTTGCTCATCCAAATGAGGATTTGCAATTCCTCACTTGTTCAAATTTTATCATGGGATTCCAGCAATTCAAGCTATACTTCTAATTCTAGTAGAATCTCTTCAAGCTCTACTTCTTTTTTTTTTTTTTGAGGTGGAGTCTTGCCCTGTTGCCCAGGCTGGAGTGCAGTGGTGTAATCTCGGCTCACTGCAGCCTCCGCCTCCTGAGTTCAAGTGATTCTCCTGCGGCAGCCTCCTGAGTAGCTGAGATTACAGGCATGCGCCACCATACCCAGCTAATTTTTTGTGTGTGTGTTGGTAGTAGAGATGGGGTTTCATCATGTTAGTCATGCTGGTCTCAAACTCCTGACCTCAAATGATCTGCCTGCCTTGGCCTCCCAAAGTGCTAAGATTACAAGCATGAGCCACCACGCCCAGCCTTAAAGCTCTACTTCTAATTCTAGTTCTTTCCTATTTCTACCACATCTGTAGTTACTTTCTCCATTGATGTCTTGAACACCACAAGTCATCCATGAGGGTTGGAATCAACTTCTTCCAAACTCCTATAATGTTATTTTAACCTCCTTTCATGATTTACTAATGTTCATAATGGCATCAAATTGTTGAATCCCTTCCAGAAAGTTTTTCGTTTACTTTGCCCAGATCCATCAGAGGAATCACTATAGCTACAGCTTTATGAAGTGTATTTTTTATTTTTTATTTTATTTATTTATTTTTTGAGATGGAGTCTCACTCTGTCACCCAGGCTCGAGTACAATGGTGCGATCTTGGCTCACTGCACCCTCCGCCTCCTGGGTTCAAGTGATTCTCCTGTGTCAGCCTCCTGAGTAGCTGGGACTACAGGTGCACGCCACCATGCCTGGCTAATTTTTGTATTTTTAGTAGAGACGGGGCTTCACCATGTTGGTCAGGCTGGTCTTGAACTCCTGACCTCAAGTGATTCACCCATCTCGGCCTCCCAAAATGCTGGAATTACAAGCGTGAGCCACCACACCCAGCCCAAAGTGTATTTTTTAAATAATATGACATGGAAGTTGAACTTACTCCCTGATCCATGGGCTGCAGAATGGATGTCATGTTAGCAGGCATGAAAACAACATTAATCTCCTCATACATCTCCATCAGAGCTCTTGGGTGATGAGGTACACTGTCAACTAGCAGTAGTATTTTGACAGGAATCTTTTTGTCCAAACAGTAGGTCTCAACAGGGGGCTTTAAATATTCAGTAAACCATGCTGTAAACTGATGTGCTCTCATCCAGGCTTTCATGTTCCATTTCTAAAGCACAGGCAGAGTAGACTTAGCATAATTTTTAAGGGCCGTAGGATTTTTGGAATGGTAAATGAGCACTGGCTTCAACTTAAAGTCACCAGCTACACTAGCCCCTAACAATAGCCTGTTCTTTGAAACTTTGAAGCCTGGGCTTTCTAGCTATGAAAGTCCTAGATCTTCTTCCAATAGAGGGCTGTTTCATCCATGTTGAAAATCTGTTTAGTGTAGCCACCTTTATAAATTATCTAAGCTAGATCTTCTAGATAACTTGCAGCTTCTACATGAGCACTTGCTGCTTCACTTTGCACTTTTTTTTTTCTTTTTGAGACAAGGTCTGGCTGTCGCCCAGGCTGGAGTGCAGTGGTGTGATCTCTGCTCACTACAACCTCCACCCCAAGCTCAAGCCATCCTCCCACCTCAGCCTCCCAAGTAGCTAGGACTGCAGGTGCACTCTACCACACGCGGCTAATGTTTGTATTTTTTGTAGAGGTGGGGTTTGGCCATGTTTCCCAGGCTGGTCTTGAATTTGCTCAAGTGATCTGCCCTTCTCTCCCTTCAGGATGCTGGGATTACAGGCATGAGCCACCATGCCCGTCCTGTTTTGCACTTTTATGTTATGAAGATGGCTTCTTTTCTTAAACGTCATGAATGACCCGCTGTTAGCTTCTGTAGCTTCCTCACTTCTGGCAGCCTTCATAAAATTAAAGAGGGTA
Organism: Hylobates moloch; assembly: GCF_009828535.3. Taxonomy (NCBI): domain Eukaryota; kingdom Metazoa; phylum Chordata; class Mammalia; order Primates; family Hylobatidae; genus Hylobates; species Hylobates moloch. The sequence goes on from NW_026652287.1 coordinate 70,408,341, forward strand.
GAACATTGCTCTGGATTAGGCTTTGGCTTAAAGAAATGTTGTGGCTGGTTTGATCCTGTATCCAGACCACTAAACCTTTCTCCATATCAGCAATAAGGCTGTTTCACTTTCTTATCATTCGTGTGTTCACTAGAGTAGCACTTCGAATTTTTTTGCAGAAACTTTTCCTCTGCATTCACAACTTGGCTGTTTGGCAGAAGAGGCCTACCTTTCAGCCTGTCTCATCTTTTGACGTGCCTTCCTCATTAAGCTTAGTCATTTCTAGTTTTTAATTTAGAGTGAGAGACAATGACTCTTCCTTTCACTTGAACACTTAGAGGCCATTGTAGAGGTATTAATTGGCCTAATTTCAATATTGTTTTGTTTCAGGGATAGAGGGGCCCCAGAAGAGGTAGAGAGACAGGGGAACAGGCAGTTGGTGGAGCACTTAGAACACTCACACATTCATTGATTAACTTTGTCCTCATATGGGCATGGTTTGTGGCATCCCCAAAGGAATTATAATAGTAACATCAAAGATTGCTGATCACAGATCACCATAACAGATATAATAATCATGAAAAAGTTTGAAATACTGTGAAAATTACCAAAATGTGACACAGAGACATGAAGTGAGTGCATGCTGTTGGAAAAAATGGTGCCAATGGACTTGTTCTCAGGATTGCCACAAACCTTCCATCTGTAAAAGAATGCAATATCTGCAAAACACAATAAAGCAAGCAATAAAATGAAGTGTGCCTGTACAACAAAGCTACAGTACTCAGGACTGTGTGATACTGAATAAGGATGGACCTACCAACCTATGGAATAGAACTGAGAGTCCAACAAAGAAAACCTATACATTGTGGACAGTTGATTTTTGACAAGAGTGTCAAGAGCATTCAATAGGGAAAGAACAGTCTTTTCAATCAGTGGTGCTTGAACAACTGAATATCCACATGCCAAGGAATGAAGTTGAACTCTGACTGCACATTAAAATAATGGATCGGAGACCTAAATATAAGTGCTAAAACTTTAATGCTTGAATATGATACTAAAAGCGCAAGCAACTAAAGAACAAATAGATACGTTGGACTTAATTAAAATTAAAAACATTTGTGCTTCAAAGGACACCATAATAAAATGAAAAGACAACTGTAAAAGAAAGAAAATATTTGCAAATAATGTATCTGATAAGGGTCTAGTACCAAGAAAATAATAAAGAATGCTTACAACACAACAAGACAAATAATCCAATTTAAAAGTGGGCAAAAGATGTGAATAGTTGTTTTTTTTTTTCCAAAGAAGGTATACAAATGGCCAATGAGCACATGAAAAAGTGTTTAACATTTTTGGTCATTAGGGAAATGAAAATCAAAACCCCAGTGAAATACCACTTCAGATCCATTGGAATGGCTGTAAAAAAGACAACAAGTGCTGTCAAAATAAATTGGAATCTTCATACAAGAATGTAAGAATGAAAAAGATACAGCCACTTTGGAAAACAGTTTGACAGTTCCTCAAAAAGCTAAACAGTTTCCATATGACCAAGCAACTTTTTCCTAATTATATATCCAAGAGAAACGAAAACATGTCCATGCAGAAACTTTGTACATGACTTTTCATAGCAGCATTATTCATAATAGCTAAAAGGTGGAAACAAACCAAACATCCATCAACTGATGAATGGATAAATGAAATATGCTAATTCATACAATGGAAAATTACTTGGCTATAAAAAGAATGAAGTGTTAATACAATATGGATGAACTTTGAAAATATGGTAAGTATAGGAAGCCAGCCACAAAAAAACACACATTATATGAGTCCATTTACATGAAATGTCCAGAATAAGGAAGGAAATCTATAGAGACTGAAAGTAGATTAGTGGTTGCCTAAAGCTAGAAGGCATGGGAAGATTGGGAGTGACAGCTAAAGGGTACAAGGGTCTTTTTGGTGTAATGAAAACATTCTAAAATTGATTGTGATGATTGTTGCACACCTCTGCAATCTACTAAAAACCATTAAATTGTACACTTTTAATGGGTGAATTGGATGGTATGTGAATTATATTTCAATAAATCTCTTGCCCAAAAAATAATAATGAATGATTGCTTTGCAAATTTTGGCATTTCAAATAACTTGTAAAGCAATGTATTATTCAGTAAGTGATGTTAAAACTGCCTATTACTTTTTGGAAATATATTTTTAAAAACTAATTTTCTAAATTTAAAAACTTGTTTGGAAAATACTAGGAATCATCAAAATGTTATTTGGAAAATATTTAGTTAAAATATACATTTAATTAAAATTAAAATTTTAGTTTTGATGGAATAAAATTTTAAAGGTACAAAATAAATTATGAAAGTACTAAATAAAATCTGGGTAAGTATATATTTTATACGTTAATATTATATATATGGGGTGGGCAAAGCTTTTCTAAACATAGTAGCAAGGACAGAAATCGTAAAGGAATACACTGATTAATGACATAATAAGGGAAAACTTACACATATTTTTTGAACATTAAAATTGAAGGAAAAATGATAAATTTGGACAAATGTTTGCCACATGGTAGGGAAATGATTAAAAAGGCAACATATGAAGTACTCTTAGCAATAAAAGGCCATCTCTTCAGTAAAATACTAGGCATGAACATGCATAGGCAGTTCAGTAAAGAATTACAAATAAAAACATGAAAAATATGTGTTGTCTCACTAAAAATCAAAGAAATACAGTCGTTCATTGTTTAAGGTGATTTTGTCCTGCGAACATCATAGAGTGTACTTACACAAACCTAGATAGTATAGCCTACTACACACCCAGGCTATATGATATAGCCTATTGCTCCTAGGCTACAAACCTGTACATATGAGTGTACTGAATACTATAGGCAGTTGTAACACAATGGTAAGTTTTTGTGTATCTAAACATAGAAAAGGTACAGTAAAAATACAGTATTATAATCTCATGAGACCACCATCATAAATGCAGTTCATCATTGACTAAAATGTCATTATTCAGCACAGGACTGTACTAATCAGATCGTAACTATGTAAGGTGATGGACATGCTAATTAGATTGTGGCATTTATTTCACAATGTACACATATATCAAAATATCACGTTATATACCTTAAATATGTACAATTTTTATTTGTCAAGTATACTTCAATAAAGCTAAGGGAAAAAAATATTAATTAATGCAATGTTGAGATACCTTTTCTGCCTATCAAGTTGGTACATATTAAATTGGTGGCAATATGGGGATGTGGGCAGTCTTGTGCACTGCTGGTGGCAACATATTGCAGGAGCAATTGCGTGTCAACTTGGAAATATATATCAAAATCCTGAAAAATACATGTGTTAGGATCTTAGGGCTGACATAACAAAGTACTACAAACGGGGTGGCTTAACTCAACAGAGATTTATTTGTCCACAATTCTGAAGTCTGTAAGTCCAAAATCAAACAGGTCCATGCTCCCCTGAAGGCTCTAGAAAAACACCCTTCCTTGCCTCTTCCTAGCGGTGGTTGTTGCCTGCAATCCTTGCATTCCTTGGCCTGCAGTTGCATCACTCCAGTTGCTGCCTCTGTCTTCACATGGCCTTTTTCCCTCTGTATGTGTCTCCGTATCCCTTTCTTCTTTCTCTTATAAAAACACCAGTACAGCCAGGTGCGGTGTCTCACACCTGTAATCCCAGCACTTTGGGAGGCTAAGTTGGGTGGATCACTTGAGGCCAGGAGTTTGAGACCAGGCTGGCCAACATGGTGAAACCTTGTCTCTCCTAAAAACATAAAAATTAGCTGGGCTTGGTGGTGTGCGCCTATAACCCCAGCTACTTAGGAGGCTGAGGCAGGAGAATCGCTTGAACCCAGGGGGCAGAAGTTGCAGGGAGCCGAGACTGTGCCACTGCACTCCAGCCTGAGTGACAGAGCAAGATTCCATCTCAAAACAAACAAAAAACACCAGACATTGAATTTAGGGCCTACTCTAATCCACTGTGACCTCATCTTAACTAATTCCATCTGCAAGACCCTATTGTGTTCATGTAAATTTAAAATTTTTATATGAAAAAAGACTATATACAAAGATCAAAGAAAAATGACAAAATGGAAAAAATGCACATCATTAATACTATTTTTGACCACCTGTAGCTTCTATATTTCTCCTATAAAGAAGGTATTTTTTTATTTTTATTTTTTATTTTATTACTATTGTACTTTAAGTTTTAGGGTACATGTGCACAATGTGCAGGTTTGTTACATATGTATACATGTGCCATGTTGGTGTGCTGCACCCATTAACTCGTCATTTAGCATTAGGTATATCTCCTAATGCTGTCCCTCCCCCCTCCCCCCACCCCACAACAGTCCCCGGAGTGTGATGTTCCCCTTCCTGTGTCCACTCATAGGTGGGAATTGAACAATGAGAAGAAGGCTTATTTTTATGAGAGAAAACTGAGAACTGTTACTTTAAAATAAATGCTCTGTGAAACACAAGTAAGAGACTAAATACGACAACGGAGAGGATCGATATTAAGATAAAACTACCTTCTTACAAAACCATGCTGTTTTACTTAAATACCCTCTCCCATCCCAACTTAAGTCACCACGATAATGAATGACCGAAAAGGCCTCTCACAGTCCCCATTGGGGAAACATCTCAGGATTCACTAACAGAGTCTAGGACAGAGCTGGGCACATAGACATTTGAGAAGCTACCTAGTATAATGGAAAAGGCCAGTCTAAGTGTAGTGGCTCATGCCTGTTATCCCAACACTTTCAGAAGTCAAGGTGAAAAGATAATTTGAGGAGAGGAGTTTGTGACCAGCCTAGACAACATAGTGAAACTCTGTTTCTAAAACAATTTTTTTTTTTTTTTTAATTAGCGAGGCGTGGTGGTACACACCTGTAGTTCTAGCAAGACAGTAGGACCGCTTGAGCCCAGGAGTTTAAGGTTACAGTGAGCTATGACTATGCCACTGTACTCCAGCCTGAGCAACACAGTGAGACCCTGTCTCAAAAAAAAAAGAAAAAGAAGAAGAAGAAGAAAGAAAAGGCCCATGTGCCTGAATCTAGATGCTTCTTATTTAAAGGTGAACATCTATAGGTCAGTCACTTAACCTCTTGATCAAGAAACCTTTACAGGCTGAGGACTATAGATGATATATATAATTTTCCAAGCAAATATTATTCATAAATACTTCTGGAATAAATACATCTTGGTATTTGTATTTGTAGTTACTGAGGTGTCAAGTGGGGAGAATTTCACAGATGAGGACAGAGTTTAGGGACTTTGTCACAAACTTTAGAATTGTTAGTTCAACAAATGTTTATTGAGTATCTGCCATGTTACAGGCACTATCCTAACTGCTGTGAATGCAGTCGGATTCACAAAACCCCTCTTGTGTTGGAGCTTTCCTTCTGGCACAGTCTCTGGAGGACATCACACAGTGTTGTGGTGGCGTGCATTTACTCTTAGATTTGAGAGCATCTACCTCCTCAATCTGTTGAGCTTTCTTTCATCTAGCTTTATCCCCCATGTCCCTGTGATGTACTGAATATTTTCTTCGGTTAATGTCAAACACCTTTCCCTTCAATGTTTTTAATGAACATTTATTTGATTTTGCATGAGAGTTGGATAGAAAATTAATAGCACAAATTTATAGCCTTGAAATTTTTCAGGGCTTCAAAATTCCCGTTGAAGATATGCTGAACATCTTCAACGAATGCAGAATTGTCTTTATTTTTGGAAAGATAAATTCAGTTATGAATCCTCAGCAAGTTTAATTGCCAAAGAAATGTTCTTCAAAAATACAAAATTAGAAACAAAACTGAGGAAACAACCACAAATACAGGAAAAGTTAAATGAACTTCAAGTGAATACTCTGATCAATTCTATGCCAATAAATTTGAACTCATAGGATGAGATAATGATTATCTAGGATAATATAAACTTCCCAAATAAAACAATCTATAGAGATTTCTAAAAAATAGACCAATTACCATAGAGGAAATGGAGAAAGCTGTCAACAAACTACCACCGTAAATGTTTCCAGGTCAACTCTGTGAAAACAGATAACTTTAATCCTACTTTAAACTATGCCAGAGAAACAGAAATAAGTAAAACTTCCAAATTCTTTTCATAATTTTATGATTACGTTGAAACAAAAACCTACAATAACATATATATACAGATGAAAAGTATAGGACAGCTTCTCTCAAGAATATTTACGTAAAATCCAAAATGAAATTAGTGATCTCAGTGATGGAGGTATCAGAGGTTTCTAAATTTTATTTTTGCTTATCTCTATTTTCTAAAAACCTTTTTCAGACAGTCACATACCTCAACTTGTAAGTCTGAGGCAATTTGATAGTGGAGATCTTGTTTCAAAGATTACAATATATGTTTTTATAGATAATGGGTCTGTCTTCAAAGTGGGTCTAATTATATAAATTTTCACAGATTGATTTCATAAAAATTAACTTTTTTATGTAGTAAATGTACCACAAATAAAGACAAGAAAAATTAGGAGGGAAACTGGGATTGTGAGACAATTATTTTTTAACTATATGAAGACTCTTAAACATCAATGAGAAAATGACCAAGATAGGCAAAGATGGTCAGTTTGCAGAAAAGGAACGTTCTCTTAAAAATGTAAATTAAAATAAGAAGCTCCATGTTTCACCATCAGAAAAGTTTAATTGTAGCCTTTTTGTTTGTTTGTTTGTTTGTTTTCCTTTTTTTTTTTAAGGAGATGGGGAAAGGTGCTCTCGTGAACTCTCATGCAGTTTCTTCGGAATACCATAACTACAATTTTTGGAAATATATGCCAGCTTTTATTCCTGTTCTCACACGTGTGCATAGATACTGGTACCAGGAAGTTTGTTGCTCTTTTGTTTGTAATTGCAAAAGACTAGACACTTCTATAATGTTTTTCATTAGAGGACCAACTGATAAATTTTGACACAACTATGCAGTGAGCATTCAAAAGAATGAGACCTCTATCTGCACACATGAGAGCACTAAGATATTTTGGTTAGTGAAAGAACAAAGCAATAAACAGAAGAATGTGCTCACATTCTTGTTAAGATAGAGTATAGATAATATCTGGAAGAATGCACAATGACTGTTAAGCATAACTGCCTGGGGTAAGGGTCAGTCAGAGGGAGACATTTCATTTTGTAACCTTTCCCACTGTTTGCATTTTTACGTTGTGTGTCTATTATGCTTTATTTTTGTTATTTTTTTTGAAAGGGAACAAAGCTTATTGCTTTCTTAAGTTTTTATCATATATTTCCAAATTATACTAAATAAGTAATAAAAATGTATCATTCCGACAGCTGTGTGTGAAAGAGCCTATTTTTGCAGAGACTTGTCTGCACAGGATATTGGCTGTGATTTTCATTTTTAGCAGTTTAATTTTGCCAGCACCTTTGGTATCTAGTTTGTATGAACATTTCATCACATATTTGTGGGCCATTTTATTTCTTCATTTGTGACTCACTGGTTCGTCTTTTTTTAATTTTTAATTTTTTTTTTTTTTTTTTTTTTGTGAGATGGAGTTTTGCTCTTGTTGCCCAGGCTAGAGTGTGGTGGTACAGTCTTGGCTCACTGCACCCTCCTTCTCCCAGGTTGAAGCAATTCTCCTGCCTCAGCCTCCCAAGTAGCTAAGATTACAGGCGTGCACCATCATGCCCAGCCAATTTTGTATTTTTAGTACAGACGGGGTTTCACCATGTTGGTCAGGCTGGTGTCAAACTTCTGACCTCAAGTAAGCCACCATGCCTGGAGTTTTCTTTTTTTTTTTAATTGTTTTAATTTTTGTGGATACGTAGTAGGTATATATATTTAAGAGGTACATGAGATGAATTTTGATGCAGGCATGCAAAGTGACATAAGCACATCATGGAGAATGGGGAATCTATCCCCTCAAGCATTTATCCTTTGAATTACAAACAATCCAGTTATACTCTTTAAGTTATTTTAAAATGTACAATTAAGTAATTGACTAGAGTCACCCTACTGTGTTATCAAATAGTAGGTCTTATTCATTCTTTTTATTTTTGTTTTTTGTACTCATTAACCATCCCCACCTCCCCCACAGCCCTCCACTACCCTTCCTAGCTTCTGGTAACCATCCTTCTACTCTCTGTCCATGAGTTCAATTGTTTTGATTTTTAGATCTCTCAAATAAGTGAGAACACGTGACCATTGTCTTTCTATGCCTTGCTTATTTCACTTAACTTAATGATCTCCAGTTCCATCCATGATGTTGCAAATGATGGGATCTCATTCTTTTTTATAGCTCAATAGTACTCTATTGTATATATGTACCGCATTTTCTTTATCCATTCATCTCTTGATGGACACTTAGGTTGCTTCCAAATCTTACCTATTGAAAACAGTGCTGCAACAAATACAGGAGTGCAGACGTTTCTTTGATATACTGATTTCTTTTCTTTTGGGTATATACCCAGCAGTGGGATTGCTGAATTGGATGGTAGCTAAATTTTTAGTTTTTTGAGTAACTAAATTGTTCTCCAGTTTAGTTACTCAAAACTGTTCTCCAAACTGTTCTCGCTAGTGGTTGTACTAATTTACACTCTCACCAAGAGTGTACAAGGATTCCCTTTTCTGCACATCCTTGCCAGCATTTGCTATTGTCTGTCTTTTGAATAAAAGCCATTTTAACTGGGGTGAGATGATATCTCATTGTAGTTTTGATTTGCATTTCTCTGATGATCAATGATATTGAGTACCTTTTCATATGCCTGTTTGCCATTTGTATGTCTTGATTATTAATTTTTAATTAAAATAGCAGTGTGACTCCAGATGTGCCTCAGTTCCCTCACCTGTAAAATGAGGATTATAATAGAGCCTGTCTCCTTGGGTTATGAGGAGTAATGAGTTAATATATGGAAAGCACCTAGGATAGTTCCTTGCATATGGTAAGCCTTCAGTGAATGTTTGCTCTTGTTATTATGAACATAGTTTTGAAAATCAAATTGCACTGTACTTTTATTTGAGGGTAAGGGGTAGTACTCCACTTCTCCAAACCCTTGTGCCACCCAGAGATAACTGGTTTTAACTATTTTTAGGGCTTTTTTTTTTCTGGTTTTTACCTCTGTGTTTCTAAAGAATAGGTTTTCTGATGTATGCAGTTGAGATACTGTTGACCACCTATGATGGATTATATGGACTTAGCCTTCTTGCACCACACCATCCTACCCCATTTTCCTCTCTTTATTTAAATAAATATGATTCTATCATAATTTTTGGGTAAATTAATATTGAGTACTCAACTTATTTTAACTATGTAAAGTACTGTTCACTTCTATAATTTATTTTCCTTGAGCTAAGAATCATCTCCCTTTTTTATTTTCTTACTTTCCTGTGTACCTTTCTCTTATTTTTCCAAAATTCTCCTACAGAATTGTAAAACCCATTTGTGTACTGTTTGTCATAATGACCATTCTCAATAGGTAGTCATTTAGTTCCACATTTCTCTCACTCTTTTTAAAAATTTCTTGGCCAGGCATGGCAGCTCACGCCTGTAATCCCAGCACTTTGGGAGGCTGAGGCAGGCAGATCCCTTGAACCCAGGAGTTTGGGACCAGCCTGGGCAACATATTGAGAATCTGTCTCTACAAAAAATACAAAAATTAGCTGGGCATGGTAGCATGTGTCTGTAGTCCCAGCTACTTGGGGGGCTAAGGCAGAAGGATCACTTGAGCCTGGGAGGTTGAGGCTGCAGTGAGCCAAGATCACACCACTGCACTTCAGCCTGGGTGACAGAGTGAGACCCTGTGTCAAAAAAATAAGATCAAATAAAAATTTTGTGGGACACCCTTGCTGGGCCCCATTGGCCTACTTCTGATACTGAACTGGATGCACCTTAGGCCTGCTGCATCTTTCTTGTGTTGAGTACCTTGCTTCCTTGATCCCATGCCTTCCTCTTTCTTAATTTCTTTCTTTGTTTTAGTGGAGTACATCCTCAAATAGCTTTCTGAGAATGAGTGAATGGGAAATAGAATTTGTAGGCCTATGTATAGATCAGAGTTCTGTTTCTGAGGATTTAGCACACTCTAATCATGTTACTTGAAACAAGTTTACTATTTGTTAACCAGTATCCATAAAATATTGTAGGACTGTACCTCCATCATTTCTTTCAAGAGAAATAAACAATCAGATGTTCTGCCCAAAGTTATGCTTAATGAGCTCAAATTTGCTCATCCATCAAAACTGATCATAGGCTTTAAGAACCTCCTGGCACACTGCAGAGTATTCCTTGGGGTCTGTATATCCCAGTATGAGGAAAACCAACCCAGATTAACAACTGCATTTTAGCACAAGATGGGGCAGGTGATAGTATAAAAAGAGAAGGTGCCTTGGGAGTGTGAGCCATTTGCTTCTGAAATTTATTTGCCAACAAGTCCTGCTTCAGTCCTGTAAATCCCAACTTTATGTTTTAGTGAGTCAAAATAGCCCAGCATACAGTGGGTAAAATGGTAAATTGATGTTGCATGTTCAGGCATTCAGACCCTACTGGGACCCAGTAACAAACCACTTGTTTCTCAAAAGGAGAATAGTCATTTTCCAGAGAAAGCATGGGTTTGCTTTATACCATCAGGGCTCTCTCTGGGCTCCATGTCTCCCCTGATCTGTCACAGACTCTTCTTTGTTATTGAAGCCACTGAGCCATAGAGATGAATTGAGACAGCTTCCTGCTCTGTAGCCTTGAGCAGGTTTTCCTGCTCTGATTGCCACTGAAAGCTGGCACGTTCTGGGTTACTCAGTATATGGATCAGAGAAGCAATCCCAAATGTCAGTATATGTTTCCTCCAAAATACGAAGACGCTATACTTTCAGGATATGTCAGAACAATCGTTAAGAGAGTTCATGGACTCCCTGGGCCTATTGTGACACTAACTTGGGCCAAAACTTCATTTTCCCCTGACCCCCATGAGCTCTCATTCTAAGCACAGGTGTACTTAGAGTCCCCAGGGATTAGCATTAGCATAGAGCCAGTGTTCAATACTATTGTGAATGTCTGCCCTTTCTGCTCTATACTACTCTGCTACATGTCGGCATGTTCTGCTGGGAAAGGCTAGGAGATTTTCAGTAGGTACAACTTGAGGTGCTACCACAAGGACTTTAGGTATAAACCAGCCCCCTCACCCTTCCTCTAAGGAGCTTTGGGCCTGGGATTGGCTGAGGAGTCCTGCCTTACATCACAGTGACTCATAGACTTCATTTCATCAAACCTCAAGTGTTTTTATACTTTCAGGTATGTAAATAAAGAAGAACCTTAGAAGGTTATCCATTTATTTTAATCCTAGATGTCCTGTGATCTCAGGCACTGTCAAGGATCCCTGTGGCTCAAGTCATTTTTCTTATGTTCACACATTCTTTTATTTTTTATTTATTATTATTTTTTTTTAGAGAAAGGGTCTTGCTCTGTCACCCAGGCTGGAGTGCAGTGACACAATTATAGCTCACTGTAACCTCAAACTCCAGGGCTCAAGCTATCCTCACCTCTCAATCTCCTGACTAGCTAGGACTAAAGGCATATACCAGTACACCCAGCTAATTAAAAAAATATGTTCTGTAGGCAGAGGGTCTTGCTATGTTGCCCTGGCTAGTCTCGAACTCCTGGGTTCAAGCAGTCCCCCTGCCTTGGCCTCCAAAGACTCTGGGATTACAGGTGTGAGCCACCGCGCCCGGCCTATGTTCACAAATTCTGTGGGTCAGAAATTTATAAAGGACACAGAGAAGAATATAGTCTCTCTAATCCATTTGGATTAATCAAAAGTCCCATTTGGAAAACTCAGAGGCTGTAGGATGGAGGCTCATCTGCAGGTTCATTTACTTACGTATCAGGCAGTTGATCCTGGATGTTGGCTGAGGACCTCAGTTCCTCTCCACATAGGCCTTTCATGTGATCTCTCATTATGGGCCAGTTTGGGTCTCCTTGTAGAATACTGTCTGGAGACCAAGGATGAGCATTCTCGAGAGAGATGCAAGCAGGTGCTTTATCACCTTTTCTGATCTAACCTTGAAGTCACACTGAATCATTGCTGTAACTACAGGCTCATTTATGTGCTAAGGAAGAGAAGCTAGACCCCCACCTCTCAATCGAGGAGTGCCAACATCACATTGTAAGAGTATGTGAAATGGGATGTATATTAATGCAGCTCTCCTTAGAAAACATACTCTGCTACAAATAGGAAGCACCAATTTTTTTATCATCACCATACTGGTTCTAGAGGACTTAGAATAGACAGGGCTTGTTGATCCCCTTCATGCAGAAATGATGGTTGTAATATTTCATTGAATATATATCGATACATACACACATTGAATTTGTGTACCTTACAGTACACAATATAGCTACGGGTAATGCCATCAATGAAGCCATCTGAATGTGTGCATGAACATTTAAGAAAGTTTTATTTCATTTCAATGTCATAAGAGTATTGACCATCTCCATTAGAGAAATGCAAATCAAAACCACAATGAGATGCCATCTCACGCCAGTTAGAATGGCAATCATTAAAATGTCAGGAAATAAGAGATGCTGGAGAGGATGTGGAGAAATAGGAATGCTTTTACACTGCTGGTGGGAGTGTATATTAGTTCAACCATTACGGAAGACAGTATGGTGATTCCTCAAGGATCTAGAACCAGAAATACCATCTGACCCAGCAATCCCATTACTGGGTGTATACCCAAAGGATTATAAATCATTCTATAAAGACACATGCACACGTTTGTTTATTGCAGTACTGTTCACAATAGCAAAAACTTGGAACCAACCTAAATGCCCATCAATGATAGACTGGATAAAGAAAATGTGGCACATATGCACCATGGAATACTATGCAGCCATAAAAAAAGATGAGTTCATGTCCTTTGCAAGGACATGGATGAAGTTGGAAACCATCATTCTCAGCAAACTAACACAAGAACAGAAAACCAAACACTGCATGTTCTCACTCATAGGTGGGAGTTGAAAAATGAGAACATAGGGAAATAGGGAGGGCAACATCACACACTGGGGCCTGTCGGGGAGTGGGAAACTCGGGGAGAAATAGCATTAGGAGAAATACCTACTGTAGATGAGGGGTTGATGGGTGTAGCAAACCACCATGGCACTTGTATGCCTATGTAACAAACCTGCATGTTCTGCACATGTATCCCATAAAATATAATAAAAAAATAATAAAATTTAAAGAGTATTGACCATTTCCTCAGGATTTTAAATTCTGATCAGGAGTTATTAAACAAATGTTTATAGGCCCTGTCATGCTTGTTATAATTATTAATAACTATTGAACTTCTTCCAGATTAAAATTTCTTGTTTTGGTGTGATTGCTTCTATTTGGATTCAACTTCTATTTTTGGCAAAGACTGTGTGTTTTTATTTTATTTTATTTATTTTATTTTATTTTTGAGAAAGAGTCTCACTCTGTCGCCCAGACTGCAGTGCAGTGGCGTGATCTCGGCTCACTACAACCTCTGCCTCCCGGGTTCAAGCGATTCTCCTGCCTCAGCCTCCTAAGTAGCTGGGATTACAGGCTCCTGCCACCATGCCTGGCTAATTTTTGTTGTTTTAGTGGAGAAGGAGTTTCACCATCTTGGCCAGCCTGGTCTTGAACTCCTGACCTTGTGATCCACCTGCCTTGGCCTCCCAAAGTGCTGGGATTACAGGCATGAGCCACCACGCCCCACCGTGTTTTTATTTTCTAACTCTAAAACTAAATGAACTATTTTGAAGATGGAATGCCATGCCGAACTTTTCAGTCTTAATAATATAACCAACCTTAGCAGTCTGCCTGAATGCAGAAGTTAAGTGAATATTATTAAATTCCAAAAATCCAGATGTCATATCAACATATGATAGTAAATTCTAACTAAAAAAAACTATGCATTGGAGGGTGGGTGTATTCTCTGGGAGGTAGTGAGCAACTTTCCACAGAAACATTTAAGGAGAGAGGAGCAATTCTTCAGTGAATAGTAGGTCAGATAATTTGGGCATTTTCCAACACCATCTCCTATGCCCCTTGTCCTCCAAGTACATTAGATGACTCAGTCTTTCTGGAACATCCATACACAGCGTCTGCACATTCCGTTTCTTCTTGGGATGTCACCATCCCAACCCATTCTCTGACAATCAAATTCCTGTTCGGCGTTAAAGACACAAATCAAAAGTCATCTCTTCTGTGAAGCCTTCTCTTATACTCTGGAGGCCAAAATATTCATGTCTTCTTTTGTAGTCACAAAGCAGTTTGTAAATATGCTACTATTACTACACTGCTTGCTTCGGGGGAGGTGGAGAGGGAGAGAGAGGGAGAAGGGAGTGAGTAATAGCTAATCTTTGTTTCCTATGCAGTACTCAGCAATCAAGAATAGTTTATTGCATAAATTATCAATTCTAAAAATCTGTCATCCCAAGGGCAGGAGAGCTGTTAAAAATGCAGATTCCTAGTCTTAATGAATCACACTTTCAGGAGGGTGGATCTTTTTGACAAGCAGTTCAAGTGATCTGTGGAACAGACTTTGACCATCTCTGCTCTAGGCTGGGCACCACTCTTTCTGCCCAGCCTACTCTTGCCTAAGAGCTCATTTTAGCTTCTCCTGTTCTTAGTTAACCTTGCTTTTCACAATTTCTAAGCCATTTATTTAACTCTGAATTCTTCCATAAGATTACTTTCATTTAGCTTTCAGATATGGATAAACATTCTGGACTACCTGCCCTAGAATTTAGTTTTTTAGCTGACATATAATTTCGTATATATTTGTTCAATTAACCTACATTCATAAGGACTCTGTATATGTGTATGTGTGTGTGTGCCCATGCACATATGCACCGACAACATTTGAAACATTATGGAGTTTATTTATTTATTTATTTTTGAGATAGGATCTTGCTCTGTTTCCCAGGCTGGAGTACAGTGGGATGATCACGGCTCACTGTAGCCTTGACTTCCTGGTCTCAAGCAGTCTTCCCACTTCAGCTTTCTGAGTAGCTGTGACTACAGGTGTGTACTACCATGCCTGGCTAATTATTTAATATTTTGTAAAGATGGGATCTCACTTTGTTGCCCAGTGTGGTCCTGAACTCCTGAGCTCAAGTGATCCTACTGCCTCATATTCCCAACATGTTGGGATTACAGGCTTGAGCCACTGCACCTGACTATTATGGAGTTTATAAATGGCTCAGTTATACTTTTTATTTCACAGTGTTTTCTGATTATATGCTCATATTGTCAGAAGTATCACTAAAATTACAATGATAGCTGACAGATATTTCTTACAGGAGTTCAGAAAACGAGGGGTTATGGTATAAAGTATAATTAAACATGTGTTCCAGTAGATAATGTTTTAAGAATTCATTTTCTAACCAAATTTATTTGGAAATTATTTAATCAGCTGCATGCATTCTAGTATTATGTCTTTCAGTACTACCCTCCCTAACCAAATGAAGTCAAGGGAAAACTGGAGAAACAAATTTCCTCATTTCTGTTTCTTAGATAATTCCTAACATAGAACCCAGTCTCTGATATTTAACTAAGTAGACCACAGGATTTATTCAATAATCTTTAAATGATTCAGTAACAGAAGAAAGTTAATTCTGCCTACTCTGCCCAAATGATTGAAATGCAGTCCTCTCAAGACACTTATCACAAAGAACCTATTCAAAAACGATTCTATTAAAATATAAATCCCATTGTGGTTGGCAGAAAAAAAAATGCTGTTATAAATCCTGATAAACCCTAACATACAATAATGGAAAACTAAGTAATAATAAGTACATAATCAAGCATTCCATGTCGTGTGATGATAGTGTCTTTTCTTAATAAACTCATTGGAAGACTTTATGTTATTCTTGTCAGGATAGCCAACTCAGTTCCATGAACTTTGTTCATGAATGCAAAAGTTCAAAAAATCTTTTTCTAAAATATTTTTTCAAAGAAGTGATTTTATCCAAGTTCAGACAGCAAACAGTATGGGCTCCAGTGAAGGTTATTTGTGCAGTAATGATATTAGAAGCCTGGAAATGCTGCCTTTGCACATGAAAAACAAAATAGGTCAGAACTATATGAAGAAATTTCTCTAAGGAAATGCTATTGTCCTCCATGACCAAAGGCATTATGTCTATAAATTCACCTAAGTGAAATTACATCCATGGCACCAGAAACCAACCCTGAAGCCAAATTGAAACAGGAGGGAACAAGCAAAGACTTACAGTGAATTTCTCTGAGGATGTACCAGGAAGACAAAGGACTGCAACAGACTTGCCTCAACCCATCAGCTCTCAGGAGGACTACATCAATTCCATTCCAATAAAAATACTACACTGGTGCTCCAAGAGAGGGATGCAGAGGGCAAGGGATCTCCTTGTCCTAAATCAGGAGCTCCAAAGAGAGAAGACTAGGAATCCCTAAAGATAGAGATATGGAAAGCAGTAGTTAGGACCACTCTGCAGCCTGAATCCCAGCTTTTCCATTTGCCATTGGGACCTTGAGAAAGTTTTCTTCTTCTTTTAGACAGGGTCTTGCTCTGTCACCGAAGCTGGAGTGCAAGTGGCGTAATCTCAGCTCACTGCAGCCTCCGCCTCCCGGGTTTAAGCGATTCTGGTGTCTCAGCCTCCCAAGTAGCTGGGATTATGGGTGGGTGCCACCACGCCCTGCTAATTTTTGTATTTTCAGTAGAGATGGGGTTTCACCCTGCTGTCCAGGCTGGTCTCAAACTCCTGACCTCAAGTGATCTGCCTGCCTCAACCTCCCAAAGTGTTGGAATTACAGGCGTGAGCCGTGGTACCTGGCCAATAAAGTTTTCTTAAGTCCCTCTGTCCCTCAGTTTCCTCATCCAAAAATGGAAGTAATTATAATATTTGTTCATTTGAATTAATGCAACACTTGACATATAGTCAATAAATGTTGGTTGTGATGATGATGTTACCATGTAGGTTGTTATTTGTGGTCCTCCCCAAATGAGAGACATCCATGGTGGAACTATTATGAAGCCTGGAAAACCACTAGGGTTGAACAATCTAGAAATAAAAGGCATTCGTGTGATTGAATTCTCGAGTTCTTTTTCCAGCACCGTGCTTTGGACTTTCATTTCTAATTTATGTAAAAATTCTGGCAATCTACGATGATCCACTAAGTGAATTGAGAAGGAATCTAGGGAGGATCTGAGTTAGGCTTCACAGTAACTTGAGAATAAAGATTTAAGGAAATGGAGCCATAATGATTTTTAAGAATTTGATGTTTGCCTTAAAAAGTTTAGCTTTTCAGACCAGGTGTGATGGCTCACACCTGTAACCCCAGCACTCTTAGAGGCCGGGGTGGGACAATTGAGCCCAGGAGTTTGAGACCAGCCTGGACAACAAAAGGAGACAGACACCTTCTCTACAAAAAATTAGCTGGGTGTGGTGGAGTAGCTGTAGTCCTAGCTACTCAAGAGGCTAGGCAGGAGGATCACTTGAGCCCCAAGAGTTCAAGGCTGCAGTTAGCTATGATCTTGCCACTGCACTCCAGCCTGGGTCACAGAGCAAGACCCTGACTCTTAAAAAAAAATTCTTTCCGGGAAATGTTAGTTTTAAAAAATTGCCAGAGTATTATAAGTATAGATCACTTAATCTATGTCACTCTTTGGAAAGAATGCAGTGCATAAAAAGAATACTCAAATTTTGATCTCAGATTATTTTCTCCAGTGTAAAAAAGTACTTTCCGTCCAAAAACCCATCCACACAACCTCAGACTTTCCAAAAAAGTAAGAATCTTTTAAAAAATCTGACATGAAACTTCAACATACCTAATACAGAACTTTACACACTCAGTGAAAGTTTTTGACCTTTTCAGAAGCATGTCAATGTCATTCTTCTGGTCAAATCTTAGGTTATCATTTGAGAGAGACATTTCTTTTAAACCCATTTCTCCCCAAAAAACTAAATAGCAAAGAATTCAAACTGAGTTAACTTACAAATATTTAAAATCTGTTTTGATTACATGTGGTTGTGAATTGTTGTTTCCTAACGCACTTCTCTTGTGTCAAGTATTTACCCATTGCAAAAAGGGCTCTGATGAATTTTTAGGCTTTCACACTTCACAGCTTCTACCTCCAAATTGGGAAATTTCTCCTTCCTAGAAGAGCACAATAAATTGGCACCTACTCACACTTTATAAACTAATTGACTATAATGTAGAAAAATATGTATTTTAATAGGAGGAAACAAAATATCCAATACCTTAGAGAAAGTAAGCAATAGGAAAATCATGGTCCTCTTGTGAACATTTTTCTAATGCAAAGTACTGGCCCCTAAGGAAGGACCTACCACACTCCTCCTCTTTGCTGGCTGGAATACTGGCTTAGTCAGGGTTCCCAGCCATCTCCCCAGTGGGCAGGATCTCTTCTGGGAAAAGTACTGTGACAGTGTTTGTAGTCCTGCCTTCTGCTGGGTTCTTTCTTGGTGTACCTCCAAGAATAGAATCATAGAAATGTAGAGCTAGAAATTATTTTGGAGATTTTGCATATTTGAAAAAATGAAGTCCAGAAAAGGGAAGTAATTTACCCAAGGCCTAACACCTAATAGACAATAGGACTGGAGCCCTATCTAATGGTCTCCTTTGCTTCCAAACCCAACTGCTGCTTTGGAAGAACTCAGAATCCATAATTTCACAGACATTTTTAGCTTTGTATTACTGTTATTAATAGAAGTAGAACTCTATGTGCAGAAGATAAACATTCAGTGATTCAATCATTAAAATAACATTTGCATAACATGTTGTGGATGTATTGTATATAATAGACAACCAAATTTACTAAAATTTATAATGTCTATATATTTTTTAAAAGTTTAAACACTGTGAAAATAATGTCATCATCTTGAATAAAAATGTATCCGCGTTATCATTAACTAATTCAACCAACATTTTTGCAACTTCACCATTAGCAGACAGTCATAAGTGTGAAAATATAGAAAAGACAGAAAACAGTTCTTGTTCTCACCTCGCCAGCAAATTGGGAAGGCTGACATAAAACAGACAAGTATGATACTCTGTGTTTCCAGCTGTGATATCACGTGGCGTGAGTCCCATGGCAGCAAAAATGAGGGGCACTTAACTGTGGTAGAAGAAAAAGAAGGCTCCCTCAAGTAGGTAACACCAAACTTGAATCTTAAAGGAGATTTAGGAACAAAGGGCATTAAAAGGAGAGAGAACAGCCTGTGCCAAGCAAGTAGGTTGACAGCACGTGGCAGATTTGGAGAGCAAGTACATCCATATGGCTGCATCCCAGAATTAAATGAGGGTGAGGACAGGCAGGGACCAGATCACGAAGAGCTTTGTGCATCATGCTAAAACATTTCAGTTTTACCAGAAAATAGTGAGAAGGTGTTGAATAATTGTATGCTGTAAATTAAACAATGTGACTGAAATTATACTGTAAAACTCTATGTTGTGTTTGGTTGGCTTTCCCTGCTCCTTACTATCAGATACCTTAGTAAGACATCTAAGCGTAGAATGTGATAAGACCACCAGAATCTAGTTGTGGTTGTAGAGCTGACGAAAATCTCAATGTCTGCATCTATAAAATGGAAATTGTTATAGGGTTGTAAACAGTACACAAGTTAAGTCCTGTTAAGCATCTGCGTCTGCTGTATTGCAAACAATAAATAGAAACTGGCATCATCTTCGTCATCATTGTAAAAAGCTGAATTGCAGAAAATGGATTAGAATGCGGAGAGTTCATTTTAACATCTGGACCTAAGAACAGTTGTCTGATTCTGCTTAATCTGTATTGCTTAGAATAATACAGCCCCTTTAAGAGAACTACTTTGTCAGAGGCATGGCTAGGAAAATACATCAGTTAGCAAAATACATCAGTTAGCAAAATACGTTGATTATGTATTTAAAAGGAAATTTTCCACTGATTTTGTTGTCCAACAGAATGTAAGAAAAGAAAACTTGGGTTTCAGCAGTTAGGAGCAGTATCCTGAGAAGAGCTATGTGCTTGAATTTATTAGTTACAGGTAGAAGACAGAAATGCCAAGGTTCATAGATAGCAATTGGGGATAAAAATAAACTTTTTTATGCCTCCCTCTGTTGACAGACAGGTCACCAAAAGAAAGAGTATATTATGCTTTTAATTTGCTATTACATGGTAACTGTTTATAAAATACCCTTACACCATAATGACTGAAGTTTATTTTTTGCTGTGTTTTTGTATTTGGAATACTTTCTGTCCTTGTGCCAAATTGGAAATTTGGACTATAGTTTAGTAATTTCAATTTGGTTGTATTTAAAAATTAGGGAGGTCTAAATTAGATTTACTGTCTTTATAATGCCATCTTTCTATAAAAAATGACTATATCTCAATATTCCATAAAATAATAGATTTACTTTCTGTATTCTATTTTGTTAGTGCTCCTATATCCCTCCCTGTAAGAGAGAAAATCAGAAGAATTTGGAAAGTGTCATGAATTGGCAACAGTACTGGAAAGATGAGATTGGTTCCCAGCCATTTACTTGCTATTTTAATCAACATCAAAGGTAAGTCAATATTGGCATGTGCATATTAAAATTGTTTGTAGACTCTGCAGCTTATCACACTGATATATCGTAGATTATGCCCACTTGACAGCATGGAGATAGCCTCAACTCTTCCCTGCATGTAATTAGGGAAACCCATATAACGAATCTGCAGGACAGAGAAAAAGACTTGTGTTGTACACCTTACCCTCTGAATATACTACAAAATGATAATGACTTTAGGTAGTAACGCTACTTTGCATTTCCTAAGAATTACAGATTGGTGCACGTAAGCTAAACAATGTGCAGATTTGCCAGCACTTTTAGACTGCATCGAATCTTACCTTTCCTTTTCCTTTCTATTCTGATGAAGTGTCAATAACATGAGTTCACACCATTAAAACCTTACTTGACTTAGTATTCAGTTTATACCATATAAACCATGTAAAGATGGTTCCTTGGACTAGGGTACTTTGGTACCCACTCAGATTAATCAGTAATTTATTCATCAAACATTGATTGGTTATTCACAATTCCTTGCTGTACATCTCCACTTGGATGTTCCAGGGTTACTGCAGACCTTCACTTGCTCCCATAATCTCTGTCTTAGAAAATGGCATGACCATTCACTCATTTACCAAATCCAGAAACCTTTGAGTAATGCTTAGTTCATTTTTCTCCTTTGTACTTTGTAACCTACGTCACCATCATGTATTTTTGTTCGTTTTTAGACAGAGTCTCACTCTGTCACCCAGGCTGGAGTGCAGTGGCGAGATCTTGGCTCACTGCAGCCTGCGCCTCCCAGGCCCAAGTGATCCTTGTGCCTCAGCCTCCCGAGTAGCTGGGACTACAGGCACACATACCACAGCTGGCTAATTCATGTATTTTTAGTAGAGACAGGGTTTCACCATGTTGACCAGGCTGGTATCTAACTCCTGACCTCAAGTGATCTGCCTGCCTCAGCCTCCCACAGTGCTGAAATTACAGGCATGAGCCACTGTGTCCAACATATCATGTTGATTTGTACCTCTATCTTGACTCTTCTCTGCCTCCCCACTATCACTGTCTTAGTTTACATCCAGATTTCTCAGCTCCATTAACGCTGAGTTACAAGACTACTGAGTCTTGTAACAAGTCTTCCGCCTCCACCGTGGACCCACTCCAAGCCACTCTCCATAGTACTGCCAAGGTAATCTTTCTAACATGAGTCTAATCAGGTTACTCTGCATAGTTTTCAGAGTAAAGCTCAAACATCTTGGCATGGCCTATGTCAGATACCTATTGCTGCATAACAAACCACCCTAAACGTAGTGGCTTACTACAGCAATGACACATTTTTTTTTTTTATGATTCTGTGGGTGTGCTGTGCTCATTTGCAGTCAGATGATGGCTGAAACAGCTGCATGGTCCAAGATGGCCTCCTCCCTCATATGCCCAGCAGTCAGTGCTGGCTGTCAGCTGGGGCGCCTCAGTATCCCCACCACCTGGCCTCTCATTCTTCAATAGGCTAGATTGCCTTCCTTACAACATGGCAGCCTCAGACGGCATTTCAAGAGTGGTAGGCCTCGGCTCTGGAATTTGAATAATATCACTTCTGACACCTTCTGTTGGTCAAAGCAAGTCATGAAGCCAGCCGTATTCATGAGGTTCTGGAGTAGGCTTTGCCTCTTGATAGGAGGAGCTGCAAAACATTTGTCACCACATTTAATCTACCACAGGATACAAGGCTTCTCAAGATCTTGTCCCAGACTGTCACTTCTCCAACCTCATTTCCTTGCTCATACTCTTTGCAATAGCCATTCTGAACTATGTGCACTTCCTAGAATATTTTATACTTTTCTATGCATGCCTTTTTATTTGCTTTTCCTGCTTCTTGGTGGCCATACTGGCAACTCCTCAGATACCATCTTCTCTGGGGTGCCTTCCTTGATCCCCAATTTTGACTTAGTTCTATATCAGTTGAGATGTGATTTGTTGCAGGTAATCAGAATTTTGACTCAAAGCATCATAAAAAAATTAGGAAATGTATTATTTTATATATCAAGAAATGCAAGGCCAGGCATGGTGGTTCACGCCTGTAATCTCAACACCGTGGAAGACTGAGGCAGGAGGATCACTTGAGCCCAGGAGTTCAAGGCCAGCCTGGGCAGCACAGGGAGACCCTGTCTCTATAAAAAAATTTTTAAAATTAGCCAGGCATGATGATGTGCACCTGTAGTCCCAGCTACTCGGGAAGCTAACATGGGAGGATCGCTTGGGTCCTACTAAGCCTTGGGAGGTTGAGGCTGCAATGAGCCATGATCACACCACTGCACTTTAGCCTGGGTGACAAAATGAGACCCTGCCTCAAAAAAAAAAGGAAGAAAGAAAAAAATGAAAATGAAGGAGAAATGCACAGGTGCACTGTTGGATGCAGTGATTTAATAGTGTCACCAAAACCCAGCTCCTTTTTAAATCTGGCCTCAAGGTGGCTCTTTTCACAGTTATAATATAGTTACTTTAGTTCCAGATGTCACAGCCAGATGCAGCAGTGTCCAAAGAGAGAAAGAGCCTGTCTTTCTTGATGCATTTTTCTTGGGATTTGGAAACCTTTTCCCGTCTTCCCACGGGCAACCTCCCCTCATGTATCCTTGTTCACAGTGAGTTCCTTTGCCTACACCTAAACCAATCACAAGAAAGAACAATCAGAATCAACCCCTGACTTGGGGCTAGTGTTACGTCTCTTAAGTCACTTGGAGAAGGGGTATACCCCTGAGTAGATTTGGGAAGGAAGAAGAAAGGGAACAAGGTGTTGTGGAACAACCAAAAATGCCAACGAAAAGGTGTGTCTCCCATATTCCACAGTCGTCTTCTTTTTTTTTTTTTTTCCAGGAAATGTTTCTGAGTCATAATATTCCATAGGCTTCTATTTACAACTCTCTCCCAGGGGCTTGCAAGGGTTGCTTCACATAACTAGGCCAGAGGAGCTTTTTATTTTATTTTATTTTTGTTTTGTTGGAGTAGGAGTCTTGCTCTGTCACTCAGGCTGGAGTGCAGTGGCATGATCTTGGCTCACTGCAACCTCTGCCTCTCAGGTTCAAGTGATTCTCCTGCCTCAGCCTCCCAAGTAGCTGGGATTACAGGTGCATGCCACCACGCCCAGCTAATTTTTGTATTATTTAGTAGAAATGGGATTTCACCATGTTAGCCAGGCTGGTCTTGAACTCCTGACCTCAGGTGATCCTCCCGTCTTGGCCTCCCAAAGTACTGGGATTACAGGTGGGAGACTCTGTGCCCAGCTAGAGGAGCTTTAAAAAAAGAAAATTTACCACAGACCAATTAATTAGAATCTTTGGTGGTTGAAACCGGGCATTAGCATTTTGTAAAATCGATGCTAGGGATTCTAATCTATAACCAGAAACTAGAGTCACTGTTCTGCCCTTTCACTTATCACCCATTACTGGAATTGTTTGTATGCCCATTTTCCTCACCAGGCTGCACACTTGTTAAGGGTGTGGGCCAGTCTTCTTTGTTTATGTTTCTCTAATATCTAGCACAATGCCTGGTTTTCAGGTAATAAATATTTGATGAGCGAATGAATAAGTGAATGCAATGTGTCAAATTAAAAGGAGCGT
Source organism: Hylobates moloch (assembly GCF_009828535.3). Lineage (NCBI taxonomy): Eukaryota > Metazoa > Chordata > Mammalia > Primates > Hylobatidae > Hylobates > Hylobates moloch. The sequence goes on from NW_026652287.1 coordinate 70,432,475, forward strand.
TCTTTGCTTCCAAGGAATTAGGATTTATTGGTGAAAGCATATGCATATGCAAATATAAGTATGATTATATCAGCTAGAAATAGAAGGGGGAAGACTGAACACTGAGGTGGCAACAATAAAGAAATCAAGGCTTGACAATGTAAGATACCTTAGGTAAATAAGTTATGTAATACGGAGTAATGAGTTTGTAAGCTGGAAAGGTAGCTTGGGGTTAGATTTCTAATGGGTCATTCGTGTCAAACTAAAGAGATTCTTTGTCATATAGGCAGTAAAAATTTGTGAAAAGTTTTTTTTTGTTTTAATCGAAGACTGACATGAGTAGACCTTTTGAGTTAGAAAGTAACTGGTGTGGATGTTGAATGTATACTGGCTGGGAAAGATGGGTTAAAGGCAGAAAGAAAGGAGAGTACTGAGTGAAAAACATTTTTGAATGGTTACTGTGTGCCTGCCATTGTGAATGACATTTTATTTAGATTACTAAATTTCTAAATACTAGCCCCATTTAACATATGAATAAACTGCATATTTAAAAAATTAAATAACTTGTCCAATACACACAGCTGTTAAGTGCAAAAACTGGAATCCAGTTTGTCTGATTCCCAAAGCTCCCATCAACTATCTGCTGGTCCTCATAAGAGACTTTGAGGACAGAAACGAGAATAGTGGTAGTGAAAGTAGCAACAAGGATTATAGCAGTAAGATTTTCTAGTTAGAATCAACAGAACTTAATGACAATGTAAGTGATAAGGAAAAAGGTGTCAGACTTGACTGAGTGTTAGAAAAGGACAGTCTAGCTCTGAGTATGCTGAATTTGAGAGATACTTAAAATATCCAGAAGATGCTTTGAAAGAGTTAGAAACACAGACTTTTAAGTTCAGGAGCAAGAGGTCAGAAGCAGTGCTGTTCAGATGTGGGAATCATGGTGCACAAGCTGTAGTTAAAGCAAGGACAAAGAGTGCATATTGTGAACGTTTAGAGTGAGGAGGGAAATGTTCACAGAATCTTAGGATCATCTACGTTTAAGTTATAGGCAGAAGGAGATGAAGGAAGAGTGGCCAGAGGGTGAGAGGAAAATAAAATAAGAACATCTTAAAAGGAGAGTATTTTAAGGAGAAGAAGTTAGTCAAGAAGAAGATAATTTAGGTACAGCCTTTGATAAGTACATACTACTCATTCAAGAAGTTTGCCATGGACAACATCATACTAAATAGCAAAGAAAACACTCAACAGAGGGAAAAGGCAACCTACGGAATGGGAGAAGATATTTGCGAACTATATATATGCTAAAGAGTTAGTCCCCTGAATATATAAGGAACTCCTACAACTTAATAGTAAAAGAAACTAATAATCTGATTTTAAAAAGGGCTAAGGGCTTAAATAGGTATTTCTCAAAAATAGACATCTAAATGGCTGACAGGTATATGAAACATTGCTGAACCTCACTAATCATCAGAGAAATGCAAATCAAAGCCACAATGTAATGTCACCTCACGCCTCTCAGAATGACTATTAACAAAAAAACAAAAGACAAGTATTGGTGAGGATATGGAGAAATTGGACCCTTGCATACCGTTGGTGGGAATGCAAAAGGGCGCAGCTGCTATGGAAGACAGTATGGATGTTCCTCAAAAAATTAAAAGTAGAACTGCCGTATGATCCAGCAATCCCACTCCTGGGTATTTTTCCAAAAGACTTGAAATCAGGATCTTGCCCCTTCAAGATCCTGAAGAGCACTCCTCCTTTTACCACAGCAATATTCACAATAGCCAAGATGTGGAAACAACTGAAATGTCCATCAGCAGATGAACAGATAAAGAATATGTGAAGCCAGGTGCAATGGTCATACCTGTGGTCTCAGCTAGGGGAGGCTGAGGTGGGAGGATTGCTTGGGGCCAGGAGTCCAGCCTGGGCAACATAGCGAGATCCCATCTCGAAAAGAAATAGAAAGAAAATATGGTATATACTTACAATGGAAGTGTTCAGCCTTTGAAAAGAAGAAAACTCTGCAACATGTGACAACATGGATGAACCTGGAGGACATTATACCAAGTGAAAGAAGCCAGACACAAAAAGGCAAATACTGTATGATTCCACTTACATGAAGTATCTAAAATAGTCAAATTCATAGATTAAAAAAGTGGAATGGTGGTATTATCAGGGGCTGGGAGGAGGGGTAATGGGAGTTACTAATCAATGACCATAAAGTTTCAGTCAAGTAAGATGAATAGGCTCTACAGACTTGTACAACACTGTACTATCACCAACAGTAATGTATTGTACGCTTAAAAATTGAAAAGGGTATATCTCATGTTAAGTATTCTTACCACAATACAATAAAATTGAAGTTTCCTATGACTGGAAAAAAGCTTGGGGAGGAGGTGAGTAACTGAGGAGTGGATATAGAGAAATAAGCCTCCTGCAGATGAAAACTGTTGGAGGGAGAGAGGAAAATGGAATGTATATCGTAAAGTAAAAATGGAACGTGCCCTGAAGAAAACGAGACAGAATGAAATAAAATGCTGAAGGAGTACGCAGATTTCTTTTTCTGTGAGGTGGGACTGTTTGAGCCTGAACCCACCGCCGTGTGAATCAGGTGCTTCCTTGAAGCTTCTTCCTGCCCTGGACTGGGAACTGGTTTCAGAACGTTCCTGAGCTTGAGCTTGAGCTTGCGGTTGGAGGTGAACAAGGCACCCCTTCCATGTGCTGTCCTGACTAGATGGTGACCATGTTGATGAACGTCCTCTCACTCCCCACTTGGGAACTGCGTGTTGTGAGGGCTGCCTCCCCCTGACAGGGTTGCCTCCTCCTGTCAGGGCATGAATTTTGAATATTCTCAGTACCCAGTCAAGAAGGACTATTCCTCCAGAAGTGTGTGGTCTACCTAAAAAGAGCTAAACCAAATTATATACTAAAAGTATAAAAGTATTTTTTTGTACTCTCGCAACAATTCTGACACCAAATGTGTGGGGTATTTCCACACCAAGCAGTTCAGTTCTCTGGTGACACTAGCTGGTGTCCTACAGTTCAGTTTGTTTCTGGAGTTGGCATAAGATCCCACAAATTAAAGGGTCCAGCCCCACAAGATGACCCCCACTTCAGATGTCAAGCGCATGTCCCAGGTATCTACCTGTACTTCTGACTGACCTTCTCTAAGTCAGGGTTTCCCACATCCTCCCTCCTTGCATTCAATAATTTGCTAGAATGGCTCACAGAACACTTTACTTCCTATTCCAGTTTATTATAAAGGACACAACTCAGGAACTGCCAGATGGAAGAGATGCATTGAGCAAGGTGCCCTCTCCAGGCACACCACCTTCCCAGCGCCTTGATGTATGCACCAACCCAGAAGCTCTGGAGTTGTTAGGGTTTTTATGGATATTACGTAGGCACGATTGATTACATCATTGGCCCTTGGTGGTTGAGTTGATCTCTAGCCACCTCTTCCTTGCCTGGAGAGGTGGCTAGAGAGAGGTGGTGCTGAATTCTTTTTTTTTTTAAGGCAGAATCTCACTCTGTTGCCCAGGCTGGAGTGCAGTGGCTTGATCTCGGCTCACTGCAAGCTCTGCCTCCCGGGTTCACGCCATTCTCCTGCCTCAGCCTCCCGAGTAGCTGGGACTACAGGCACCCGCCACCACGCCTGGCTAATTTTTTCTATTTTTAGTAGAGACGGGGTTTCACCATGTTAGCCAGGATGGTCTCGATCTCCTGACCTCGTGATCTGCCCGCCTCAGCCTCCCAAAGTGCTGGGATTACAGGCGTGAGCCACCGTGCCCGGCTCGAGGTGGTGCTGAATTCTAATCCTCTATTCACATGGTTGGTTCTTCTGACAACCGGTCCCCATCCTCCAAGAGTCACCTCACTAGTATAAACTTGGGCATGGTTGAAAGGGGCTTACTATGAAAAAACGAAGATTCTCCTCTCACCCCGACTACTCAGGAAATTACAAGGGTTTTACAAGTTCTGTGCCAGGAACCAGGGCAGAGACCAAATACAAATTTCTTATTATGTCACCTATAGCAGTTGTGTTAACTTTAGTACAGTAAATTTAAGCTCATTATACCTCCTTCAGAACGGATACACATTCCCTATCCATCATTTCACTGTCCCATTCCCAAACTGTGGGGGTGTAGATAGAAGCGGGGGTGGTCTATCACAGCCCAGCAGCACTCAAGACAGGATTTTTCAGCGACTCTGGGAAGGCAGGCGTTCGGAGTTTGGCTCTTTTACCATGACATATGTGAGAGGAAACGGGAGTGCTGTTTGGAGGTGTGAAAAATGGCAGCTCCCTGGTGCCATCTACTCTTAGTACACTTTTTACTACTGCTAAATATGAAATTAAAATAGACTTACTGTATGGACTCCCAGATGCTCTTGAGAAGATGAACTTTATATTTAAAGAAACCTTTAGATTTCGCTCAAATGCAGGAAATTAGGGAGAATAGTCAAGTTTTCACTTTCAAGAAAAGGGTGTTATTTTGAAAATCTAAGACAAAGATTAGAGGAGTCTTAGCTTTCCACTGGTTAAGCCTTGTTGAAGCAAGCTATATTCCGGTGTTGAGTCTGCAGTGGCCGAAGCAGCCCGGAAGCAGCTGTGCCTGCCATGGGCAGTCAGTCTCCGTGCAGCCATCCCTCTCTACACCCAGGAAGGATTCTGCAGAGGCGTCACTGGGGTGAATTCATGCCAAGGGTTGAGTCCATTTGTGGCCTTCCCATATAACCTTTCCACTCTTTGCCTCCCTTAACCTCGAGGCTCAGTCTCCTTCCAAAATGTGTAGATTTTGTTTTTACACTTTTTTATTCAGGTAAGTTCACAATTCTCCCTATATCATTTTTTCATTTTTTTTCTTGGTCTTTCCCTGGCTTATCCCTTCTCAGCAAAATCTAACTTGTACCCCTGTAACGAGTATGCTTTGAAACCCCCTTTTCATTGCCAGAAAACTTCTCTGTATTCTCAATCTTTTCATACAATTTTCTTTCTTCATCTTTGCCTTAACTGGCTTCTCCTTGAAGAGGGCTTGTCCCTTTGAAAATAACTATTCATTCTTCAATTCCCTTTGGATCTGAAGGCCAAAAGGAGTAATCAGTCTTTATTTTTTTATCTTTTCCTCTTGTTGGAGAGCATAGAGTTTTTCTATAAAGGTTTACTTTTTAGTACTTTGTTTTATACCTCTGGATAGTAGGTCACAGAGTACATGGAGCAGGCTTACACACACACACACACGTCAAATGAACAAATCCAGCCACACCACCTGTGCAGTCTCTTGAATTCACTTCCTCCACCACTGCCTGGATTCAGGCTCCCACCTGGCTCGTTGAAGCCATCCTCAACTAGTCTGTCAGCCTTGGTCTTTCTCTTGTCTATCATCCACACCACGCTAGGTTTTGTTTTGCTTTGTTTAAGCCTCCTTTTGATCTTGTCACAGTCCTTGATTAAATTTTTCTGCCTTCTTCTTATCTATAGGATAAAGGTCATGCTCTTCCAATTCCAACTTCAACTTCTGCCATTAAATTATGTGCCAATCAAGGAAAACCAAAGACAAAACAACAAGAAAACAACAACAAAATAGCAGACATGGTCCTTACCTTCATGGAGCCTATAGTCTGTAGTCACAACAGTAGTATAATTACAAAGTAGGGTAGTGCTATGAAGGGGAAGCTGAGGATGCTGCTGTGAGATATTACGGCATGTTGGGGAATGTCAAAGACCTTTCTGTGTAAATCAAAATTAGGTCAAGACCAGAGGATGTTCAAGAATTAGCTAGGTAAAAAGCTAGGGGGAGAATATTTCAGAATGAGATACTACCATGTGCCAATGTTCTGCAGCAAGAAAGAGCTTGGTTGTTTTAGGTACTGGAAGGCCAGTGTGTCAGGAGAGCTGTGAATGAGTGGGATAGTGGAGCAAGAATTAGACAGGGCTTAGTTTTCTCTTAAAATGTAGTGAGCAGCCAATCGTTGGTTTTAAGCAGAGTGGTAATATGGTCTGCTTTACATATTTTAACTTTTATTCCAGCTACATCAGTCACCTCGAGTCACTCTGTTTCTCATGCACCTTAATGCCTTTGTTCCTGTCTCTTTCTCCTCACCTGAGGACACCTTCACCTTTTTTACTTCTGGGAATTAGCACAGCACAGTAGTCCTAGAATGAACTCTAGAACCAGATGCTTTCTAGGGGCGTGGTCTTAGATATGTTACTTAAATCTATCTGTGCCTCAGTTTCTTTTGCAGAAGTGGGATATAATATCAAGGAGATGGCATGTGCCTAACCCACAATAATTCCTACAAAAGTGTTTGCTATTATTGTTTTTATTACTATTATTAAGATTCACCTCAAATGTCACTGTGTAACCTTCTCCCATCTTTTCAGGTATAATTCATTACTTCCTCTTCTGCACTCCCACACTGCCACAGTTGCTTTTATCACACTGTTAGAGAGTTGAATATGTACTTTTCTGCTGTTATAGATTATGAATTCCTTAAGGGCAGCAGTCATGTGACATCAAGGCATCGCGATTTACATTTCTCCTCTACCACTGATTAATTGTACAACCTTAGATAAATTGTGCACCTTCTCCATCTTGGTTTCCTCACCTATAAAATGAGGGTAGCATTACCCATCTTAAGGGCTTTTGTTCTGGTTTTATAAGAAACACATTTGCACAATAGCTAATACTTAGTAAACACATATGCTTTTCTTCCCTGCCTCTGTAGATTTCTAACAACCAAGTTAGAGACAAAGGTGGGCCTGGTTATTTACTGATTGGAGGCTGAGGTGTTGAATAAATAAATAATGAGGGTTTTATGAACGAGCAAAACAACAGAACACAAAAAAAGGAAGAAAGAAGAAATTCTATTGTTAAAATAAATATGTTGTACTCCTGATGCTAACAGATATATCCTAATTTCTAAGTTCATTCAAAGTGTGTTTATCCTGTAGCATATGTTTTTAAATCCAATTTACCCTTAGCATTTTAAAGAAAGATAAACATAATGGCCTGAGCTCAAATTGAGTAGCGGTTTCTTCAGAACACAGTTTTAAAGCCACTAAAATAAAGATGAAAAGCAACTGGTTAGAAAAAGACTGCTCACTTACTTAGGGTTTAGTTTTCTTATCTATAAAATTTGATAGACTGATGTATTAAATGATCTCTAAAATTCCTTCAAACTCTCAATTTCTATGGTTTTATGATTCCCTGGTTCTGAAGACTTGTACAAAATTACAACAACTTAAGATGCTAGATAAAATCCTAATTGTGAAAGGGAGCGGCAATTAGTAAAGAAATAAATGGTTAACAGTCTGGAGCCATTTAATGGAGAGGGAGACAGCCCTGCTACCTCAACGGTAATTGAGTTTCATAATGATGACACTGAGTCATCAAAAAAGGTTAAATTTGGTTCAACCTACTCTCCTTAAAAGGCAAGGAAATGTGTAATGCATTTTTAGGAAGATTTTTACCAATAATATTTTAATATTTTATTAGTTTTTATTCAACTTAAAATTTAAGCTTTAATTATTTGGAAAATTCACTTTTGTGAATGCCTATTTCCTCTCCATGAAGCGAGCCCATTTCAGGGGCTGCAGAGATCTTTTTGCCACCACAGAATAGCTTATCACGCTGGTATCATGGTTGTTACTCTTTTTGTAATTTAGTGTCCTAAATTTTACACATAAAAGTGCTACCATCTCAAGCTGGGAACAGTGGCATATACCTGTAGTCCCAGCTACTTGGGATGCTGAGATGGGAGGATCATTTGAGTCCAGGAGTTTAAGGCTAGCCTGGGCAGCATAGTGAGACCCTGTCTAAAAAAAGAAAAAAGAAAGTGGTAGATGAACTGAAGAGGTTGAAATAGATAATACTGTGCGATTATGTCATGCTAAGGGGTTTAAATTTGTCCTAAGGGCAGTGGAGGAGTGACAGTCACATTGATGTTTTAGAAAGACGAGTCTAGTGGCAGCATGGAGGGTAGATTGATAAAAGCCAAAGCTGGAGGATCCGTGAACAATTTGGAGACTGTTGTACCAGTCTAGACAAGGGATGGTAAGAGCTTGGACAAAGGTAGAATTAGTGGAGGAAGAAAAGGAGGAATGGACACAGGACTTGAAGGAAGTGGAATCTGCAGATTTAGAGAAGTACATGATGCTTGATAGGGGTTGAGGTTAAGAACTGGATGGAGGCTGGGCGCGGTGGCTCACACTTGTAATCCCAGCACTTTGGGAGGCCGAGGCGGGCGGATCACGAGGTCAGGAGATAGAGACCACGGTGAAACCCCGTCTCTACTAAAAATACAAAAAATTAGCCGGGCATGGTGGCGGGCGCCTGTAGTCCCAGCTACTCGGAGAGGCTGAGGCAGGAGAATGGCGTGAACCCGGGAGGCGGAGCTTGCAGTGAGCCAAGATCTCGCCACTGCACTCCAGCCTGGGCGACAGAGCCAGACTCCGTCTCAAAAAAAAAAAAAAAAAAAAAAAAAAGAACTGGATGGAATTGGATCCAGTTCTGGCTTTCTGTCCTGGGTAACTGTTTTGGAGGCACCATTAACTGGAATGTTCCGGGAAAGCCTTTGCTTTCGTGATGTAAGTACTACTGCCTCCTGCTTTCTGATGCCACGACAGCAAAAGCCATCATGCAGCTTTAAGGTGATAAACAGGAGAGTGGACATCTACACATTAGTAGAGTGGAGCAAAAAGAGCCAGCTTCCTCGCATGCTTGTGGAACAGCTGCCCCTGCCCTGGCCATGCTACCTCTGGATTTCTTGTTATGTGAGACAGACAACACTTACATGCTTAGAAATGGGCATCTGAGTATGTTTATAACCAACAGAGTGAAAAATGATTGGTCAGTTGTAGTTTATTTTCCTGATGTCTTTGCATTCTAAAAACAGATTGAGCTCTAAAAACAGATGCAGCTCAAAAAAAGATTTATTTTAATGTATTTGTATGTTGAATTTAATTGCATCATTGGCTTCTAAGTTTTTCTTTTGGCTTTTTTATAGAGCAAATTACGAAAGAAAAGACTTCGTTTTTACTACCAGACCTCTTAGTATACAAATGGCGAAAATGTGCATATAAAGATGGGACCTAGGATTTGGAACAAATTCCAGAGGAAAATTTTGTTGACATTGGAATGAATTACTAAATACTATGTTTGATATTTGGTAAAAATTACTTATTTTTGTTTTCTACTCTGAGAAGTATTTCTTACAGTCTTATCATTAGAGAATAGACTGGTTCTATGGCTATTTTTTACAGGAACATATTGGCTTTTTCTTCAGACATTAAATCCAGTGATATATCCTGAATCTTAAAAAACAAAACAGTAAATCTGGAATCTTACCAAAACCAAGTCTTTTCCATATACATTTGTGTCTGTCTCCATATTAAGACAGATTACATCAGAATTGAAGGCTTTCTTTGGTCCCAAAATCTGTACTTTTTAAAAAAAGCAGTGATTGCTGTGGCTTCTCCAGTATGCTGTGGAATATATATGGAAGTTATTCCAGTGTTTTTTCTCAGTCTGACATCCAAATGGCTGTACATTACTTAAAATCTACATTTGAGAGTCTGTTTTCTAATGGTTAATCAAAGTGTTTTCATGCTTGCAAATTCATCTTCTAACAGCTTTTATCATCATGGCATTAAAGTTAAGAATTTGATGTTATTAAATCACTTTTCATTTAAGATATTTTATGCAGGCTTCAAACAAAGCCCTGAGGGAATTTCGGAGGAAAAATACAAGAACCATAGGACAAGTAGGTCATAGAGTGCAGCATCATCAGATGGTGGAATGCAGGGCAGGGCTGTGCGTCAGGAGACTCCACTCCATTTCTATCCATAGCTCTCTTCGTGACTTAGTGATTGACCTTGGGCTACTTATCAAAGAGCTCTTGCCTCAGTTTCTTTTTTTTTTTTTTTTTTTTGAGACAGAGTCTCGCACTGTCGCCCAGGCTGGAGTGCAGTGGGGCGATCTCGGCTCACTGAAAGCTCCGCCTCCCGGGTTCACGCCATTCTCCTGCCTCAGCCTCTCCGAGTAGCTGGGACTACAGACGCCCGCCACCACGCCCAGCTAATTTTTTTTTTTTGTATTTTTAGTAGAGACGAGGTTTCACCATGGTCTCGATCTCCTGACCTCGTGATCCGCCCGCCTCGGCCTCCCAAAGTGCTGGGATTACAAGCGTGAGCCACTGTGCCTGGCCGCCTCAGTTTCATCTTAGATAAAATGGGGCTAGAAGTCACCGGAAGCACATGTCGAATGTATTGTGGAGTTCATAGACTCACAGACTGTCAAATCTGGAGACACTTTTCAGTCATTTGCTCCAACCCAAAATGAATCCCCACCATATAATTTTCTGAAGTGTTTTCTGCTCTCTACTTGAACAACTCTTGTGACAGTGGACATCACCTCCTCCTGAAGAAGCCCACTCCATTTTTAAACGTTTTTAGTTGTCAAGAAATTAATCCTGGGAAATGCCTAAAATAGGCAAATTCATAGAGACAGAAAGTACATTAAGGTTATCAGGGACTGGGGGAAGAGGAAAGTGGGGAGCTATTGCTCAATGGCTGGAGAGTTTCTGTTTGGTGAGATTTAAAAGTTTTGGGCTGGGTGCGGTGGCTCACACCTGTAATCCCAGCACTTCGGGAGGCTGAGGCGGGCAGATCATGAGGTCAAGAGTTTGAGAGCAGCCTGACCAACATCGTGAAACCCTGTCTCTACCAAAAATACAAAAATTAGCCGGGCGTGGTGGCGCATGCCTGTAATCCCAGCTACTGAGGAGGCTGAGGCAGGAGAATTGCTTGAACCCGGGAGGCAGAGATCGCAGTAAGCCGAGATCGTACCACTGCACTCCAGCCTGGGCGACAGAGCAAGACTCTGTCTCAAAAGAAAAGATTTTAGAAATAAATTATGTGAATCTAATTAGTGCCACTAAATTGTGAGTCTAATTAATGCCACTAAATCGTACACTTTACCACAATTTTTAAAGATTCACCATGGTTAGTTCTATAATCTCAGTGTGGAGGTTGTTGGACACACATTTTCCAAGTTTTACAGAAGAGGCAACAGACACTTTAAGATCACATGGCCAGGATCTGCACCTGAGTACTTGACCTTCAGACTGTGGGTGTCACCAAGTTCATATTGCCATCACTGTTGGGAACAGATTTGTTCTCGTCATTTGGGATGCTTTTCTTACTGTGCCCTGAGCTGGCCAGTGCAGAGGAAGGCAGAACATTTCTACCACCCTTGATAAATCCAGAGACTAAAACTCAGTTAACGACATGGCATGAGCTTTTTTGGCAGCTACAGCACGCTATTAATTCATACAGAGCTTATACTTAATTAAACTTGCTCCCCCAACATTTGATTTATACATGCTGCTGTTTATTAAAGCAGGTTCCCCCTTGCTGAGATTTGTGTAGCGTTTAAATACGCAAGAATTTAAAATTTATTCCTATGTGAGTACATCTTGTTGCTTTTGACCGACTGTTCCAGTCTCATAATTATTTTGACTCTTGATTATAGTACCCATCATATTTGTTATATCTTCCATCATAATTCTATCTTAATTGTAAGTCAAAATGGCTTTGATTTTTCTCATCCAAGTTATCAATAAAAATGCTGAAAAGGATTAGGACATAGACCTATTTCACTGCTGATCTTCCTCTGGCCTTTCATAATAGCCAATACCTGTTTACCATGCTGCCTCTGTACCAGAAACTGTTTAAATGTTTTTTACATATTAACTCATTGAATGTGCACAACACCCCTGCAAGGCATTATTAACACAATCCTCATTTTATACATGAGGGAACTGGAACACAGAGAGGTTAAGCAATATGACCAAATCACATAGCTGGCAAGTGACAGAGCCAGGATTCAAACCTCTTATTGAGCTTCCAGAGTCTGTTTTCTTAACCATTCTGCTCTAGTGCTGCTAACATCAGCCAGGATTCTAGTCCATATTGGGTTAGGATAACATAAGGGACTATATTAAATCTAATTAAAAAGATTGCTATTATAACATTTTTTTAAGTGTATTGTTGGTGGCAAAATAATCTGAAATGCCAGACCAAAGCATTTGTGCTGTATCTTCTACCAAGAAATTATTTCCCCATTTTTTCACCAAACTCTAATCTCCTGGTCTTTCATGTCTGCTGAAAAGATACTTCCTTTTTATTTTCCCAGGCAAACTTCAGTTCTCCTTCTTTAATATTACCTCTGCACTTTGTACAAATGTCCATTGCATTTTGAAATGGATTTCAACAGTAAGCCAACAACAAACGTTTATGAGCACCTAGAGCACATGCCAAACATTATTCTGGGTAATGGGAATATAAACATGGGAAAATGGTGTTCCCGCCCTCAGATTTACAGCTGACTAGTGAGAGCCAACACACAAATATGGCCCTGGTCCTTGCTACATCATAGTTGTTCTGCAAATATCACGTGGCTGAATGGAAGAGAGCTGAGTACCAAGAAAGTCTTTTAAAATGCCCAAATAAACATCTCTAAACTTTTTTGTGCTTTAGATTAAGATTATTTTTGACCGTCATGGCTGTTTCCTTAGTGAAACCATTGGATCCTCAGCCTTTCCTAGTGTGTTTCAGTGAGCTTAGGCTAAATTAGGCTGTGGTAACAACCTGAAAATCTCAGAAGCTTATAACAACCAATGTTTATTTCCTGTCCAGGTCTGTCTTGGGTTGTGTACAGCTCTGCTCCATGTCATTTTCACTGTGGGACCCCAGATGAAGGAGGGGTGCCTATCTGGGACATTAATGCTAGTATCAAGGTGAAGGAGCAGAAAACAGGTTTCTGTAGGAATACCTGTGGCTATACTTTTTAGTGATTTTCAAATTATTTACCATGTTTATTCTACCAATCTGATAGTTATTTGCATGTATTTTCTTGAATTTTGAATGTCACATGCTACCAGGATAAAGTTAAGCTGCTGGCACATCTAAGAGAAACTTGAAGACTGATAGGGTCTTTTTCATTACTCAAGTTTTAAAATTCTATTGTTGAACTGTAAGTCGCCACTTTAATTGTTATGCATATTTCTGTATAGTATTTTTGTTCTCCAAACATATTTGTAATCAATTCATCATTTAGGAAAAGAGCCTCAAAATTAATTTAGCTAATTTTACTTTGCAAAGGCATTTCAAGATCTGTTTAATGCATCTTAACTGAGAGATATTGCTGGACAGACTACAACAAAATTGAATGTAAAAATTGAATGTACAGTAAAGTATTCTTTACTATATAATTTAGGGGTTAGGATGAATGATTCATTGCTAGCCTTGATAGACATGCTAGCCTATTTCTGTCTTCCTACATGCAATAGCAAAATATATATAAGCTGCTAATTATTTAATTAAAAAAACTGGTGTGTAATACACTTTAATGAAATAGGCTTTTAACAATTGGGAATCTTCTAGAATGATGATATTATAACAGAAGGTAGCGCTTTCTTCAGAAAGACATGCAGTTGACTTTCCCTCCACCCCGGATATATTTTTCAAATCCTTTCTCCAGAGCTGCCAAAATAATGGTACAATACTGATGCTGGAGCTATAGAAAAGAAAATAAATTGTGGTGATGGGAGATTTTTCTTCACTGAGGATCTAATTACAGGGAATTGGACTTACCCTAATCAGACTTTAACGACAATTTCCTAAGAGTAAATTAGGGAACAAATTACTGTGAGATGAGTTGCAGAATCTTTTTCAGAGGTTTAGAGAAAGACAGAATGTCTGTTCACCTGTTTGGGCTCATTTAGTATTGGCTTAACCAGGCGCTGGCAGCAGTTCCTAGCATGCTGGGTCTGAAATTGGGACATGTATAGGAGCAGCAGCATTGGAGGCTCCTCAAGGAGGACAAAGCACCTAAACAGGGATATGGGGCAGGTGAGTTGAAGGAACAGGGACTGCTTGTGACAGTTGTTATACACACATTGGGGTTGGCTGGGCTAGATAGAGATCGATTAAAAGACGAAGCAGGAAGAAGAGCAGTAATGACAAGATGAGCAGTAAATGTGATCATTCATTTTTGGTAATTATCTGAAAATAGTTGGCACAGTCTGTAAAAACACAAGCAAATACACATGCCTATTTATGCAAATACATCCATGACATTTGCAATTTCAAAAAAATATATGTGGCCTTTGGAAAAAACCTCCATGAAATCTAAGATCTTGTTCCCTGCCCGCTACCTTAATTTGCTTAACTGACACTCTGTGACACTGGATTTTCACTTTCTTCTTTGAAGTCTTTTCTTATTCCACTAACATTTACTGAGCTCTCACTTCGAGCTTAGCAGGGTGTGATGCTCTTCTAGGTGCAGGAATACTGGGAAAAAAAATCCAGGTTCTTGGGAGTTGAGCAAACTCACTGAGACCACTGACCATTCTTTATGGGGGCATTTGTGGTTGAGCCATGGGGAGACTTAGCTAGCCTGTGTTGCTATGTCCCACTTCAATGGTCCTATCTAAGAAGCCATCTTGATTTTATATCAAAATTCATGTGGAAAATGTGCCTTGACTTCCTTTTAAATGCCTTATTTTGTCTGTGCACATCATACCCAGGATTGTTGAGATGGTAAGAAGATACATTGACATTTGGGGGGATTCCTTACCTCATTTCCTTGAGAACCAAATTCTAAAGCTCTTGCCAGCCTTACAGACACCCAATGGAATCCCTGCTCATATGCATATTTTGGGTGCATCAGTATGTTTGTCATTTTCTCCCTGGAAACGGTTTCTCACACCCACGTTGCAAGTGTGTGATCTGTGATTATATCTCTTTTCTGTGTCCTCTTTGCCTGGAGCGAGGGCTGAGAACATGATTCAGCTTAGGGAAATGATACCAAATGTGGTTGTTAAAGTGATCTTTCAAAAAGCAGCATTTTTATATGTGTGCAGTCACTATACTTGGTGTAGCCTATGACTTCATTCGCCTGAAACAATGAAGCAGATTCTAGGATTTTAGAATTATGGTCTTGGACAAACCTAGAAGACACCTGCTTTTAGGCCCTTGGATATAATCTTATTTCATTTAAAAGATTTTGAAGATTTTGAGACAAAGGCGTGTGCTAACTTTGCTCTGTGATTAATCCTTCCAGTGTTTGTTGCCATCTTGATTTTATATCAAAAATCATGAGGAAAATGTTTCTTGACCTCCTTTTAAATGCCATATTTCATCTGTGCACATTGTACCCAGGATTGTTGAGATGGCAAGAAGATACATTGACATTTGGGGGGATTCCTTACCCACCTCATTTCCTTGAGAACCAAATTCTAAAGCTCTTACCAGCCTTATAGATACCCAATGGAATCCCTGCTCATATGCATACTTTGGGTGCATCAGTGATTTTTGCTCACTGTGACTAATCCTTCCAGTGTTTGTAGCCTTTCTTATGAGGAGAACTTCTATTTCAGCTTTGCTAATTTGGCTTCACAAAGTAAAATAAGGGGCCCCATTGTTTTGTCTTAATCAGTGAAGGGAATCTGGGATGTCCTGATATAATTAGTCCTTTGATTTTTAGTCCTATCCAGCCCGGGCTTGCTTGAGAAGTCCCTTGTATAGCCCTATATTATCAGACATGCTATATCACAGCAAGCACTTTTTGATGTTTAAGAATTAATTCCTCTAAGGAATTGTAAAAAAGAAAGATATTTTGAGCATTAACGTCCTAAATCAACATTTCCATTTTCTGAGGATGTTTCTTTAGGACTAGGCATCGCTGAGACAGAAAATGAGTTCTGAGAGACTTTCTTTGGAAATAAAATGGCTCACCCTTAAATTTCCCCGTTTCTGGATGAAATCTGATTTAATAATACAATATTGTTCTTCAAATATGAGAGAAATCATTGTAAGGAAGAATGTGGGTTTTAAAGACTAGAATGGGTTGGATAAATGTTTTTATAAAATAGAAGTGAAAGGATCAGAAATCAGCAGTATAAAAACAACGTGAAGAGCTGATTAAACCATGCACTTGTTACCTGTGAATTTCTCTTTGCAGAAATTCTACCTCAATTTTTAAATTCAGAATTTAAAAAAAAATTCAAAGGATAGTTAATGAACAAAACTTCAGGAAAGTCAAACATGGTGTGGCGTAGGATTGGGGCTAAAATGAATATGCAGTTTAGAATTGCTAGTGACATTGTATCATAAAAGAGCTGAGTAAAGAAGACTTAAGAATCTTTGGGTACATTTGATAAAGAATAAAGTTGAAAAGGAAATATCAAAGATGTATTACAAAGACAAAAAGGAAATTCTATAAAAAGTAAGGAGGCACTTCCTTAGGGAGGATGGATATTAAAATTGCAAAGTGTTATTAATGCTGTGGTTAGGAACAGCAGGTAGTGGTGGAAGTAGTGGAGATCTAGCTAGGCAAAGGCACGATGTAGGAAAAGGATGAAGGAAAGAAAAGTATTTCATAACGTGTGCTAATCTTTGGGCAGGTGTGTCTTGTATGTAAATGCCTGTCATAAAAGACAAACACTGAAAAAAGAATGAAAAAAGTACATCTTATAACTCAGATTGTAGATCTGAGTTATAAAATAGAATTAATAGAAAACAGTTTATTCCCTAGGTTATTTTTAAATACTTCTGTTGATGATTTAATTCTGAATGACTAACTGGGAAAGGGGATAGAAAACTTGTGCTAGTGAGGAACTGATTACAGTATAGGAGAGCGGTTTATGGTAGTGTGGCTGTCTGAATAGTGGCCCTCAAAGATGTCCACACCATAATCCCCATGGATTTATGTTATTTTACTTTGCTACCCCATGTTACCTTGTATGATAAAAGGGACTTAGCAGATGTGATTAAGGATTTTGAGATAGGGAAATTATACTGGATTGCCTGAGTGTGCCCCAAATGCAATCACAGGATACTTATAAGGGGGAGATGAGATCGGAGAGAGTAGTAAGGGATGTGATCAGGGAATCAAGAGATTAGAGTGATGCCAGGGAATGGGCCGTGAGCCAAAGAATGCAGGAAAGGATGCTGGGAAAGGCAAGGAAACAGATTCCCTCCTAGAACCTCCAGAAGGAACGCAGCCCTGCTGACACCTTCATTTTAGTCCAGTGAAACAGATTGCAAACCTCTGACCTCCAGAACTGTAAGAAACTAAATCTGTGTTGCTTTAAGCTACCAGAACAGCAATAGGAAATAGATACAGGCAGTAATTTGCAGATAGTTCTAAGTATAATTGACTTTTACAATGAATATCTATGAGCTTTTCTTCAACTTTGAGCTTTGAAAATACCACAAATTGCCAGGTGCGGTGGCTCGCACCTGTAATCCCAGCACTTTGGGAGACCGAGGCGGGCGGATCACGAGGTCAGGAGATCGAGACCGTCCTGGCTAACACAGTGAAACCCCGTCTCTACTGAAAATACAAAAAATTAGCCGGGCATGGTGGCGGGCACCTGTAGTCCCAGCTACTCAGGAGGCTGAGGCAGGAGAATGGCGTGAACCCAGGAGGAGAGCTTGTAGTGAGCCGAGATAGCGCTACTGCACTCCAGCCTGGGCGACATAGCAAGACTCCGTCTCAAAAAAAAAAAAAAAAAAAAATTTTAAAAGGTTCTGGTTCTGTATCATACTCTTTGGGTTGTCAAATTCATTTCTTCAAGATTGGAAAAGTTGGACTTGGACTAGATTTGAGGTCACCTATGCTGTGTAGGGTTTTGTAGAAAACTGCTTCCCAGCTGAGTATGGTGGCTCATACCTGTAATCCCAGCACTTTGGGAGCCCAAAGATGGAGGATCGCCTGAATCCAGGAGTTCAAGACTGGCCTGGCCAACATAATGAGATCCCATCTCTACAAAAAATTGTAAAAATTAGCTGAGCGTGATGGTGTGCACCTGTAGTCCCAGCTACTAGGAAGGCTGAGGTGAGAGGATTGCTTGAGCCCAGGAGGTTAAGCACTCCAGCCTGGGTGACAGAGTGAGACCTTGTCTCAAAAAAGAAAAAAACAAAACAAAACAAAAAACACTTTTCCCATACATACCCTCATTTGATCTTCTTAATGAGGGTTTTATTTCCCATTTTACAAATGAGGAAACTCCAAGGGTGTTTTTTGTTTTTTTGTTGTTGTTGTTGAGATGGAGTCTCGCTCTGTAGCCCAGGCTGGAGTGCAGTGCCGCCATTTTGGCTCACTGCAAGCTCTGCCTCCTGGGTTCACGCCATTCTCCTGCCTCAGCCTCCCGAGTAGCTGGGACTACAGGCGGCCGCCACCATGCCCGTCTAATTTTTTGTATTTTTAGTAGAGACGGGGTTTCACTATGTTAGCCAGCATGGTCTCGATCTCCTGACCTCGTGATCCGCCCGCCTCGGCCTCCCAAAGTGCTGGGATTACAGGCAAGAGCCACCGCGCCCCACCTTCTTTTTTTTTTTTTAAAGAAGTTATTTTTCTAGAACATTCATAGTTTGTTTTTATACAGTTAAGGTTCTGATCCATCTAGATTTTTTGGTATGTGTGGGGGGAATAAAATGGGGAGCCACTGTTTTTTTCTCCAAATGACGTGTATTGTCCCAACACAATTTATTGAATCAATAATTCATCTCTCCCATACGAATTTAAAATATTGAACTTTCACATGAAATTTGGAACTACAAAGTAGGTTAACAAGGTGAGAACTATTATAAGAATAATCTGTCTCAAACAGAAGAATGTAAATGTCTTCTTGTCTCCAGTTTATTTCTGCTTAAACCTTAAGTTTAAATGTTTGGACAGAAAAACACTTATAGTCCTCTATGAAATAAATAACTTGGTAACTCAGAGAAACCACAGACCAAATTACTCTGAAGAACAGCAATTCTTAAAGAAAACCTCACAGCAATTTCTGGAACAAGGTTGTCAGCTAGTTTTCGAAATCTTGCACTTCTGATGAAATCAATGAATTGAAAGTCCTCCTCTCTGGTGTGGAGATAACCTGTAACTAATCCAGGTTCCTGAGCAGCTCGAGGAGGTCGATGGAAGAGGAAAAGGATTTAATGTAAATTTAATGCAGTTTCTTAGATCTGATCTTAGAGAATATCTAACTAGGTTGAAAATTCTCTTTCCATTGTATTTTCAATGGAAGAGCAACAAAGGATTTCTAATTAATAAAGCCTTTTTATGCCAAGCTGACTTTAGAATAAAATTCATTCATTGATTTGCCTTTTTAAAAAAGAAAGTCATAAGCATCCTTCTGGTTTGCAGGTCTTGACGATTACCCCTCTTTATTTCTGAGAACTCAGGAAGCATCTCCGGCAGGGGTTATCTTTAATAGGCCCCCGATCTCAGGGTTTTAAGAATCACATTGGGAAAACCGACAGATGGATAAAAAATAATTACCACACAGTGTGAGTAAAACCTTTTAAAAAGTCTATTACTCTGGGAGCACAGAGCGGCGACGGTTTCCCCAGGCCTCTACTTTGGGAGACTTGGTTGAGACAATTACTTGACTGGGCTGCATCTGAAGGGACAGTCATCTTAATTAATAGGAAAACATTTGCCAAACCCAGCTACTGTAAGAATTTAATGCTGTTAAATGATAGTTTGTGGGATAAGTTTGGGGTGTAACTTCTATTTGTAGTCCTAATCATGGGTCTAGTGTTATTGAATTATTTTTTTCCTTGCTGTACCTGAGATGCATATATAACACTTTATTTCTCCAAAATAACGTACCTGCCAGTTTTCTGGATATCCTGCCAAAATGAATGCAAATTTTTCTCTCCAAAAACTGCAAGTTTGGGGCTTGATTTAATTTTCTCCATGAAGAATAGGCAAGCTTGATGAGCAGCAACTCTTGTACAATTAAACATTACTACTTAAAATTAACCTACTTTCAGAAAACAGCTAAGGAAAATGTAAGGCTGTTTATAACATTCATACATCTATAATCAGCCTTTCATTCATAGATAGGAAGCATCTGTGGAGCAAACCATAATCTTGATATAATACCTCCCTAGCCTTTTTTTTTTTTTTTTTTTTTTGTTGGAGAAGGTCTCAATCTGTCACCCAGGCTGGAGTGCCGTGGCACAATCTTGGCTCACTGCAGGCCCACTGCAGCCTCAACCTTCTAGGCTCAAGTGATACTTCCACCTCAGCCCCTAAATAGCCGAGACTACAGGCGTATGCCACCACGCCCATCCAATTTTTTTATATTTTGTAGAGACAGGGTCTCCCTATGTTACCCAGGCTGGTCTTGATCTGGGCTCAAGCAGTTCTCCCTCCTCGGCCTCCCAAAGTGCTGGGATTACAGGCATGAACCACTGTGCATGGCCACCTCCCAAGCTTTTAAAAGCCCTTATCACAATATCATTGCTGGACCCCAGTGGGCAAAAATTGGCTCGTGATGCTGTAGGGGACAAAAACAAACAAACAAACAAAATACTTCTCCTTTACCTTTCAGTTTTAGTGGCTGGGGCCTGTGAATTAAACTGACAAAAGGTAAATTAACCAGAGAAAAAGCATACACATTTTATCAATGTTAATATTTTTATGAGCATGGGGCTTCACTGTAGTACATAAGAAGTGTTTAGACTCAGGGCTTGTCTACCTAACTTAGCAGGGAAAAGGGAGAGGAAGAAAAGTTTCCTATGGGAAGGACAAATGGCTTTTTAGGAGGACAGGTTAGTGATAATGTTTTTCTTTATGAATATTAGTGGTCTTTCTGTCTTCCTCAGGGCCACAAAATTCCCCTGGAGAAGGGATTTACAGTAGCCTCAAATCTCAGAAGCTACTGCTTTTAGTCAGATAAGGGAAGATCCAAGAAAGCTTTGTTTAGCACTGGTTCAATCTAAAATGTCTTCAGCTTAAGATAATCTTGAAACCAACGCTGGAGTTCTGAGTGGATCCCCACAATAGAGCAGTTCAACATAAAGAATACTGCAAAGATGAGCCGAGATCGTGCCACTGCAGTCCAGCCTGGGCAACAGAGCGAGACTCCGTCTCAGAAAAAAAAAAAAAGAATATTGCAAAGGCTGGGTGTGGCAGGGCACCCCTGTAAACCCAGCACTTTGGGAGGCTGAGGCCAGGGGATCAGTTGAAATCAGGAGTTTGAGACCAGCCTGGCCAACATGACAAAACCTTGTCTCTACTAAACGTACAAAAATTAGCTGAATGTGGTGGCACACACCTGTAATCCCAGCTACTCAGGAGGCTGAGGCAGGAGAATCGCTTGAACCCAGGAGGCAGAGGTTGCAGTGAGCCGAGATCACACCACTGCACTCCAGCCTGGGCGACAAGAGCAAAACTCCGTCTCAAAAAAAAAAAAAGAATACTACAAAGGATCTCTGTGTTCTGGTCTCTGTATTCCCACTGTAATTTATAACATAATTTGATATAGCTTTTAGGTTGCCTTCCTGTGATTGCATAGGAAGACAAGCACACTCTGCTGTTCTCTTGGCAAGGTCTTACGATTGCATTAAACAACAGCTAGACACACTGGCTAATTCCCCTTAGTAAGGTCAGCTCAGTTATGCCAAAACCAAATCCAACACTTTTCTCAGTTAATTTTTAATATCTTTCAGTAGAAAACATCTTTTGAAATATTTTAAAAGTCATGAATCAATAGATCAAGTCAGATATTTTCATGGGTTGTGTTTTAATACAATCTCTTTCCAGAAATCCCATAGCATGGAGTTGCAAAAAAAAAAAAAAAAAAAAAAACGAAACATTGAGGCCGGGCGTGGTGGCTCACGCCTGTAATCCCAGCACTTCGAGAGGCCAAGGCTGGCAGATCACGAGGTCAGGAGATCAAGACCATCCTGGCTAACACAGTGAAACCCCGTCTCTACCAAAAATACAAAAAAAAATTCAGCAGGGCGTGGTGGCGGGTGCCTGTAGTCCCAGCTACTCGGGAGGCTGAGGCAGGAGAATGGCGTGAACCCATGAGATGGAGCTTGCAGTGAGCCGAGATCAGGCCACTGCACTCCAGCCTGGGTGACAGAGCGAGACTCCGTCTCAAAAAAAAAAAAAAAAAAAAAAACTGAATAATACTCGCATCAAGGCTTTCTAGATTACATATCGTGGTCAGTCACTTTTGCCTGAAAATCTATGACATAGTCACCTCTTTCACTTGTGGCATCTCATTTAAATATTTGTTTATACACTTGACATTCCTGTAGAAGACTTTCTGAGGCTCTCTGAAACCCAGCCTCAAGCAAAGTTATCTAGGAAAGATCACATGTCAGGTGTTCTTTGGTTTTCATTATAAAAAAATCATTGTGCCACCTCCATGTTGGGAATCTAACCTGATGGGACACCGTCACCCAGAAACATAGGACACTTCAGGCACCTCAGTGATTTGAGTCTTGAATGATTTGCTCTTCAGCCATTGTCAAAAACTAGGCTGAGACATTTGATATTTAAAAAGCGTTTTTAGCTGGGCGCAGTGGCTCACGCCCGTAATCCCAGTAGTTTGGGGGGGCCGAGGCAGGCGGATTGCTTAAGCTCAAGAGTTCAAGACCAGCTTGGGCAACATAGTAAAACCCCATCTCTACACAAAAATATGTGGAGATCATGAAAATGACCTGAACAGGCCAGGCAGGGTGGCTCACGTCTGTAATCCCAGCACTTTGGGAGGCTGAGGCGGGTGGATCACAAGGTCAGGAGTTCAAGACCAGCCTGGCCAATATGGTGAAACCCCATCTCTACTAAAAATACAAAAATTAGCAGGGTGTGGTGGCAGGCGCCTGTAGTCCCAGCTACCCAGGAGGCTGAGGCTGGAGAATCGCTTGAACCCAGGAGGCAGAGGTTGCAGTGAGCCAAGATCGCGCCACTGCACTCCAGCCTGGGTGACAGAGCGAGACTCTGTCTCAAAAAAAAAAAGAGAGAAAAAAAGAAAATGACCTGAACATAAGTATCAATTAGGCAGCTTGGGAAATAGCTAGCTAAGTAGCATTGCGTTTCATATTTCATTTTTTTAACTATTAGAACTTTACACAATGCTTCTTAAACCGAAGTGCACATAAGAATCATCCCAGAGCTTCTCCAAAATGCAGATTTCTGGATCCCACAAACTCAGATGCTAATTATAGTAAATCAAGGGTTGAAAACCGGGGAACTGTACTTCAACAAGCACCGTTAAGTGATTCAAATTTGAGAAAAGCTGACTTAAGGGTAAATAAATAGTACAATTTAAAAAATCTTACAGACAGGGTTTCAAATCATTATTTTAAATTGTGTAATCCTGGGGAAACTAATCTTTCGTTACCTCAGCTTCTTCCATTATAAAGTGAAAATTAAAAATTACTTGAGCAAAGGGTCATTTTAAGGATCAAATGAGTCTGAATGTCCTGCCACAGCACCAGGAGGATAGAAAGCACATAATAAATGCTGACTGTCATTATTATCACCACATATTTTCAAACCTTGACTCAGGGTAGTGCCAATGCTTAGGGAAGTTTTTCTATGGGTACCCACAGTATTTACTTTTCTTTTGTAGCCCTGACCCAGGGCTTAAAAGTGCTTTTCATTTGTGTTCCTGCAAACTCCAAGAGAAATCTCTTGCTTTTTTGAAGTCCCTGGATACAGAGTAATTACCGCTTTTTTTGCTTATTGTCTATATATTCTTGTCACCATCCTGGTTTTATTATGTCAGATCTCATCAATGCCATTTATCCAGTTTGCCACATGTGGCAAACAGTGATTATTTACAAAGAAATTATAGTTCATTCCCTACCATATAATTATGGCAAATTGAATTCTAAGCCCAAACCCCTTTGCAAATAGTTTTTGGCTAAACAATCTGAAAACTACCCACCTGATAAAATTGGAGGAAACTGAGACAGGGGAATGCCTTCAATTAAGGCACTACAAGCCCAGGTTGAATGAGCTAGACTTTAATTAGGACACAAGAAGCAATTTAGAGATAATCTCACTAAATCAAAAAACTGAATGATGAGCGTGAGCGTTACTGTGCAGAGAAATGTTTTTCCTGTTGAAGGAGATTATGGAGCACCTTAGAGCCGTAGGAAGTGGAAACGGACAAGAATTATTTTTAAAGAAATGTGTACATTTATATATAACATTTCCACCTCAAAGAACGGTTTTGAAGTGATTACAAATTCAGTATGGCTAACTCAGGGACTGATGTTGTTTTGTCATTTAAGATATCAAAATAAAGTTTTACTTGAAGCGCTCTGGTAGGAGGTGGAATGCCAAGAAGTTTCTGAATAAAACAAATATCTGGGTCCAGCATTTTCCAGTTATTATTTTTCTCTCCTCCTCTTCTTTTTACTCACATTCTTTTTTGGTACATGTTCTTCAAACTGTGTTTCAGAAAATATGTATGATTCCCACCACTGTCATCTGGGCTATTTTTCTGGCTCAATTGCACAATATTGTGAAAGCATCCAACATCAGTTAAGAGTGACTGGAGTATGAATACAAATGAGGATCCACGCTGAAGCATTTTACTAGAAAATTAGTTGCAAAAACATATTACTTATGGAAATTACATGCACATTTATTAAAATAATGTTAAAAAATCCAAGTCCCTCACCCTGAGTCCTTTTTCTTTTTTTTTTTAACATCATAACCATTTTTTTTTTCTTTTGGAGGCAGGGTCTCACTCTGTCACCCAAGCCGGAGTGCAGTGGCTTGATCGTGGCTCACTGCAGCCTCGACCTCCTGGGCTCAAGAGATCCTCCCACCTCAGCCTCCCAAATAACTAGGTCTACAGGCATGTAGTTTTTTGTAGAGACAGGGTTTCACTATGTTGCCCAGGCTGGTCTTGAACTTCTCATCTCAAGCATCCTGCCCGCCTCTGTCTCCCAAAGTGCTGGGATTACAGGCATGAGCCACTGTGCCCTGCCATCTTAACCATTTTAAAATGTACACTTCAGTGATACTAAGTAAAATTCACATTGTTGTGCACCCCTAGCCATTTTAATGAAAAATTTAAGACTCATTTTTGTACCAGTAGATTATGGAGGAGCATAATAGTCCTTCACAGAAAGAAGAAAAGAGCAACCTGAGAGACAGCATTTACCTTCCCTCACACTTAGGGAGAGGTTTCTGACAGCTATGAGCACTGTACCTGGGAAAAGAATCATGGCAGTGCTGGGATGGAGATTTCAGACTCTTAAATATGATTCTGGCTATCCTGTGTCCTGACTCTTTTTAGACCTCAGCCTTGACGTTTTTAGACTCTAAGCATGAAGTTTCTTGAAAATTTGCATGGATAATAAGGCTGCAACAAAGGCAGGCTCCTCTTTCTCAGTAGCAACATCTATTTGTAGAATAGCAGCAATGACAATGTCATAGCCCTAATGGGCCTTACAGAAGAAAAGAATAGATACATAAATATATACACATATACTAATGGTAGCACAAGTCTTGGAGATAATTTAATGCTATAGGAATTCAAAAAAAAGGCACAATTTCTGAAAGCTGGGATGATTGTTGCCTAATTGTTAAAATGACTGCGTTTACTTAATATAAATTTTATTTGAAATACTATGAAATAAAACATCAATAGAAATCTTGTATTATGTGCAAAATTTGAAATTACACTGTGCACCAAAGGAAAAAATGCAAGGATTTTGTAATTTCAAAGCCAGTCTGTAAAACTATTTATGTTAATGGCACATGATAGCTCCACTATGAGTAAAAAGAAATACCCAACACCCTTTGTCAATCTTCAGGGAAAATGGGTTCTGAATTATGAGAGCTGTGACTAATGAGTGATTTTCAGAAATGCATTTCTGTGTTAGATGCACTGCCCTTGTGCTCTGAAGGCTTTGATGTTCTTAAGGGCAGTTGGACTCATTATTTTGCATTATTTTCATTTTTTTTCTGGAGGAAACATAGCTACTCTAGTGTAACAGGGCAAACCTTGTGGATGAAACGGAAATATCTTACAAAATGTAAACCTCTTATATTAAAAAGTTGAAATTCCAGCTGGGTGCAGTGACTCAACGCCTGTAATCCTAGCACTTTCGGAGGCCGAGGAGGGTGGATCACGAGGTCAGGAGATCGAGACCATCCTGGCTAACACGGTGAAACCCCGTCTCTACTAAAAATACAAAAAAATTAGCTGGATGTGGTGGCGGGCGCCTGTAGTCTCAGCTACTCAGGAGGCTGAGGCAGGAGAATGGCGTGAACCCAGGAGGCGGAGCTTGCAGTGAGCCGAGATCGCACCACTGCACTCCAGCCTGGGTGAAAGAGACTCTATCTCAAAAAAAAAAAAAAAAAGTTAAATTTCCAGGATCTCTTCCTAATGGCCAAAGATTAAAGATTAGAGATCATGGCTTGTGAAGCACATCTCATCTTCACTTTCTATGAATGGGACCAATGCAGGAATTGAAAAATAGAGCCTCACATTGACAAGATAGAAATCTATTGCTAGGACTTTGCAAGATTTATCAAGAAAGTGGTCAGTGTTTTAAAATGATGGCTAATTTCACCCAGAAGCATGGAAAAAGGCACTCATTCAGCCATTGTCTGCTTATTAATAAAAACCTTTAGCTTACATAGTGAAGCCGAGTTGCCCTGAGAATTACACCAGCTGTCTTTCTGACTAAATTCAAGCAGTCGCTTTAACTGACCTTTTTTTTTTTTTCTGAATTAAGATCATTTGGGCCACACCTATGAGGTGAGGTCTAGTTCAGATTTGTTGGAGAATGCTCACCCATCAGTAATTTTTTGACTGATTCAAGCCCCTTGATCGATGGACATTAGAGGATGAATGAGAAAGTGGAATACATTAAGTAACTTGGAATGAAGAAAAATCATAGCATAAGAGATACACTTTTGACATTTTGTAACATGTAAATTATATTATAATTAATACGTAAATTTGCACCAATTACTTGACTCAAGAGCTCAAAACTCTGTAATGGGTTTGAAGCACAAAAATACAGTGTTTATAGTCAGAGTGCAGCCTTTACTTTCAATAATGGTTATTCCCTATGGACTGGAAAGCAAGTTTGGCTTTAGGTTGTAAAGAGTTTTTCAGTGCCAAGGCATTTGACTGCCCTTTCTTTCTTATTCTCCATTGTCTTGCAGACCAGACGATGTGCTTCTGCATCGCACTCATGACGAGATTGTCCTCCTGCATTGCTTCCTCTGGCCCCTGGTGACATTTGTGGTGGGCGTTCTCATTGTGGTCCTGACCATCTGTGCCAAGAGCTTGGCGGTCAAGGCGGAAGCCATGAAGAAGCGCAAGTTCTCTTAAAGGGGGAGGAGGCTTGTGGAAAGCAAAGCACAGAAGCTGTACTCATCGGCACGCGTCCACCTGCGGAACCCGTGTTTCCTGGCGCAGGAGATGGACAGTGCCACGACAGGGCTCTGAGAGGCTCATCCCTCAGTGGCAACAGAAACAGGCACAACTGGAAGACTTGGAACCTCAAAGCTTGTATTCCATCTGCTGTAGCAATGGCTAAAGGGTCAAGCTCTTAGCTCTATGGAGTAACTGTTTCAGAAAACCCTGTAAGAAGTTCATTTTCTTTCAAAAGTAACAGTATATTATTTGTACAGTGTAGTATACAAACCATTATGATTTATGCTACTTAAAAATATTAAAATAGAGTGGTCTGTGTTATTTTCTATTTCCTTTTTTATGCTTAGAACACCAGGGTTTAAAAAAAAAAAGGTGAGGACATCTGGGTCTCATTTGCTTCTGCTAGGTTAAACTTTTACTTGACAACAAGGATTCTTGCTGAAGTCTGAACCTTACCATGTAACCCTCAGTTTCCACTATTAAAGAGTATCTTTTGATGTCTGCTTGGAAAATGAATAGTATACTGGTAACTCAGTCTCCAGTTACCTCTGTGTCTCTTAAGCAAGAGATTCTAAAAGATTGGGAAAATGTATCCTCCAACACCTGCGTTTGCCTAACCATTATTTTTCACCAGATTACTTCTTAAGAGAGGGAGGTGATTCTGAAGAAGGCTTCTATCTCAAAAAGCACTGGGCTTCTTTATTCATCTGTTCTTGTTGTTTTTGATGGATTTCAAAAAATTTGTGTGCAATACAATATACATGATGTGAAGGACACTCTTCAGCTTAGTGAAACGCTGTTTTCATTTTTTTTTTTTTGTAGGTCAGAAAAAAACACCAAAATCAGTTCAAGCATTTTGATTTATTTTTTCTTTGTCCTTGCCTTGATGTTATGAGTATTAAAACCAGGAGGATTGCTGCCATTGTTCAGTTTGCTTGGACAAACCTGGAGATGCAACCCAGCTCACATCATTGCTACTGATGAGCTTTCTGTGCCTTTATCTAAAGTTGATTGAGAAGACCATATTGCTTTGTATCTGTTTATAAACTCAAATTCCAAGTATCAAATCGCAGGTCTCAGTGAACATCAAACCTATTTACTACATAGAATCAAACCTTTGTTTAGGTGAGATGTACATCGTTAGTGGAGGAACAACTGACAACATAATTTCATTTGTTTTCTTCTGAAACGCTTCAGACATGCCTCTATTAGAATAAAGATAAACTGGAATTTAAAGACAAGTTCCCCTCAGTTATTTCCATGGGGCTGTAATATATATATATATGGAATGATGGTTTCCTGACCTTTAGTCCACATACCAATGTTTTCTTTTTTTCTTTTCTTTAATAACTGAAAATTGTAGTCTGTGGGATGGTTTTCTTTTCATACCGGCTTGAGGGGTGGCGCGATCTCAGCTCACTGCAGTCTCCACCTCCTGGGTTCCAGTCATTCCCCTGCCTCAGCCTCCCGAGTAGCTGGGACTACAGGCACGCACCACCACACCTGGCTAATTTTTTTGTATTTTTAGTAGAGACGGGGTTTCACCATGTTAGCCAGGATGGTCTCAATCTCCTGATCTTGTGATCTGCCCACCTCGCCTCCCAAAGTGCTGGGATTACCCGCCAATGTTTTCTTAATCTTAGAATGTGAATAACTGAAAATTGTAGTCTGTGGAAAGGTGTTGAATTGAGTATAATCTTCTTCTGTTTATTTTTGTGTTTTGTTTTTTAACAGATGGGGGTCTTGCTGTATTGCCCAGGATGGAGTGCAGTAGCTATTCACAGGTGTGATCATAGTGCACTGCAGCCTCAAGCTCCTGGGCTCAAGCAATCCCCCTCCCTGAGCCTCCCAAGTATCTGGGGTTACTGGTGTGCACCACCGTGCTTGGCTCCACTAATTTTTTTTCTAATTCAA
Organism: Hylobates moloch; assembly: GCF_009828535.3. Lineage (NCBI taxonomy): Eukaryota > Metazoa > Chordata > Mammalia > Primates > Hylobatidae > Hylobates > Hylobates moloch. The sequence continues at coordinate 70,461,596 of NW_026652287.1, forward strand.
AAGTTACAGTTTCACTGTGAAAAAGGCCTTGAACACACTATTTATGGCATCTTTTGAGGCAGCTCCAGTGCCTTGACTTCAATCCCAGTTTCTGGTTGCAGCATCCTTGTTGTCTTAGCAACACAGTGAACTATTCTGAAGCATAGAGAAACACGAAACTGGGAGTCCGAGAAATCATCATCTCTGCATCACATTATGGGAGACGAAGTCTGCTTTATCCATTTTATCTTTATTCAGTTGTCTATTATTAATTGATTACAGAGTAGTAGATTAGAATAGTGCATGGATGTACATTTGTGTTGAAAAAAGGGGAAGTTGATATATATCAATCTTAGTTTTCATTTATCAGTTTGATACTTATGCATTTACATTAAACGCTTCCATTTATCCCAAAAAAAATATGCAACTGTATTCTATAGGTTGATTTTTGGAAAAGGGGAGAAGCACACTGAATTCATAAGGTCACATGTAGTCTTAAGGTCTTACTTGCTTACAACCAATTAAATTTGAAGCACCTTACTTATACTTGTTAAAGGTAAAACCCAAAAGAACAAGCAGAGGACATTTTAAGGTCTTAAAAGTTAAATAAGCTTACCTTCTTAATGTTTTCATCCTCTTTTTGTGTAAATCAGAAAATGATCTAAACTGCTGTAACAAAGAGACCCCAAAATATGATGGCTCATGTAAGATAATTTATTTTTTTCTCACATAGCAATCCAGAAGTAGCTTCGTTTCACAAGGTATTCAAGGGATATAGGATTCATCTACCTTGTTAATTCTCTTAATACCCAAGGGTATTGTTCTTTCCATGGTCAAAGCTGGCTCAAGACTTCCCAGCCTGTGAAAAAAGAGGAAGTTGGAGCAAGCCATTTCCTTTTTAGGAAATTACAGCCATCACTTCTGCCCACAGTCCATTCATGAATACTTACTACATAGCTATACCTAGCTTCAGGAAAGGCTGGGATGTGTCTCTAACTAGATGGACATGTGCCCTACTAAAACTCCAGGGAAAGGGTTCTATTACTAAAGCTAAAAAGAGGGGAATGAATACTAGAGTTAAAGACAAAAATGATAGCAGCCAATGGCCCATGCCATGATAATCTGCTGAGTAGGCATGATGGAGATCCCTTGCCCAGCAGAAAGTGTGTTCCTTGGTGAAACCATGAATCTGCTATCTGGGAGAAACTCCCTTGTCCATTGTCTTTGTGGCCCCTAGTTTGACCTCTAGTAAAGTCTTCCTTGTCAGCTTCTGTGGCCCCATCTGAAACTTTTGAGGGACATCACAGCTTTTGCAGCCCCTGCTTGCTGGTGCAGACTTTTAGACCTAGATTGCCTTAGAGACTGAAAGAGATACGCTTTTATAGGCCAGGGTTTTAGTTCATTTGACTGTAATAAAGACTTCAATGCCGTTTTTAATGTTTGACTGCTGACATCTTTCAAGACTCACCTTTCCCTTTCCCCTTATGCTGCACATCTGGGCAAGCTGATGGAAGCATGGGTGCCTCCTCCTTTGGCCCCAGCAGGAAGTTCAAATCACACAAGCCCTGGCATGCATGCAGGAAGCTTCACCCCAGCCTCACACTCTAAGACGGATAAAAGCCAAACCAATTAAGCCGTTTCTCGACCCTCCCGGGAGCCTGCCCTATCTCCCTGGAAAGTCTCAGTATGTGAGTAATAAATCTTTTTATACCCATTTCTTGTGTGTGTGGCATTATCAGTCTCAGCATCTGAACTGAATTCATGGTAATTTTCTATGAATTTTGGGAGGAGGAAGTTCATCTGACATCTTAAGGGTCATCATAGCATTGGTGACATCATTTTATCAAAAACACTAGAAGTTTCTGGTTCATTTGCTTTCAGTCAGTTCATGTGAAAGTAGCCACAGCCAAAGAGCTGCTCTAGTTATAGTTCTTTAAGCCAGCAATGTGTTATTTATTAATCACTGTGCTTGGCCCACACCTCTGTCCCTCAAATTAATGGCAGCCACCTTGAAGTCTTCTCCAACAATGAGTTTAAGTGGTGATGCAACATTCTTCATCTGGTCTTTTCTGCCGAAATGACTCCCATTGTCTGACCAGGAACACAATGGAGACCTTTTTTTTTTTTTTTTTTTTTTTTTTTTTTTTTTTTTTTTTTTTTTTTTGAGACGGAGTCTTGCTCTGTCACTCAGGCTGGAATGCAGTGGCGTAATCTCGGCTCACTGCAACCCCTGCCTCCCAGTTCAAGCAATTTTCTTGCCTCAGCCTCCTGAGTAACTGATATTACAGGCTTCTGCTGGCTAATTTTTGTATTTTTTAGTAAAGACAGGGTTTCACCATGTTGACCAGGTTGATCTTGAACTCCTGACCTTTGGTGATCCCCCCGTCTTGGCATCCCAAAGTGCTGAGATCACAGGCGTGAGCCTCTGCTCCCAGCCACAGTGGTGACTATTGAACAAAACTGAATAATAGTCACATCTCCTGCTCCCTTGAATGCAGAAGCAATTGTACTTCAGGGCATGGTGTTATCTACTTGCAAACTTTTTATTTTTTGATCTACAGCAACTACTTTTGATAGTGCCTCACTAAAAACATCAGCAAGGAGCCACCAATATACATTGACCACTCTGGTTCTAACTGCTTTCCCCATAGCTAGTCTGCCTTTCAAATTGTTGCTGGTGTCAGTTTTACCTAGTGATTGGTCGAAACATAACAAGGGTCTCCAGTTTTTCATCCTGCAATATCTGCTTCCACACTGCTGGTTGCCTGGCAACACAATACCAGAGCCATATATTTTAGATTTTTGTTATGATGGCAATTTTCCATTCCTACGTTTCAGTCAGCTAGAACTGCATAACAAATAGCAAAGACTGGGTGGCTTAAACAACGAAAATTTGTTTTTTAACAGTTCTGAGGGCCAAAAATTCAAGGTCAAAGTGTTGGCAAGTTTGGTTTCTCCTGAGGCCTCTCTCCTTGGCTTGCAGATGGCTCCCTTCTT